>NW_027469697.1:0-76462 GCF_051020765.1 Lasioglossum baleicum
AAACCGTTCGAGAACACTACCACATTAGTTCAGAATCGATTCACTTTGTTAATGGCTTCACCTATCCTATGAATCCGCGAATCAAACCAGCTATTCCGGGCGTAAAACCGTCCGAACTGTAATGGCATTACACACCCTTACTCACGGATTTTATGTTAAAGTAGAGCATCAAACCGTTTGAGAGCATCTCCAATTTGTATAACGACAACCTTTTTTCCTACGGCCTTACCTTCCAAGAAGCTAACCCGTTACATCGACAGTATAACTTCGCATTCAGAGATAGAAATTTGTATTCATTTCAGTTACGGGCACCGTAACTTCATGAAGGAATTAAAGGATCGATGGCCAAACCTTTCGAGAACATTACTACCTACTTTCAGATTCGAACGTATAAGTCAATAGCTTCAGCCAACCCTAGATTCCGTGAATCAAACCAGGTATTCCGGGTGTAAATCCGCTGAACAGTACTGGCAATAGACACATTTAGTCACAGTTTGAATATTAAAATATAGCGTCAATCTGTTTGTGAACGTTACCAATTGCTATATGGTTAAGCGCTTTACCGTTAACCTTATCCATCGAAATCAATAACCCGATGTATAGAGAGTATAACGTCGTAGTCAGAGAAAGAAATTAGTGTTCAATTCTGTGATGGGTGCACTAATTTCATGTATGACTTCGAAGATCGATGGTCAAACGCTTCGAGTACGTTACTACCTTCTGTCACAGTCGAACAGGTAAGTCAATAGCTTCGCCTATTCAGTGACTCGGAGAGTCAAACAAGGTATTGCTCGAGTAAACTCGCCGCTCAGTATTGTCAACAGGCACCTTAATGCACGGTATAACTTTTAAAGCAGGCCGTCAAGCCCTTGTAGAACATTACCTATACGTGTAGGTTCAAACATCCTACATAATGCCGTACCCTCCGAAAAACTAATTCGCTGAACGGGAGCATAACACCGTATGCCGAGGTACGAACGTGTACACATTTTAGTGACGAGCGCCTTCAGTTCCTGCATGTATTAGAAGATCGAGGGTCACATCGATCGAGAACGTTAGCACCTTCTGTGAGAGACGAACGGCGAAGTCAATAGCTTCACCGATCCTGTGGTTCGGAGAATGAAACCATCTATTCCGGGAGAAAGCCCGCGCATCAGTATGGGGATTTGACACCATAATTCACGGTTTGAATATCAATGGAGGTCGTCAAGCCGTTGTGGAAATTAACGTATAGGTGTGTGGTCAAATTTGTTACTGAGTGCCTTACCCTCCGAAAAACAGACCCGGTGCATCCAGATTAAAAAGCAGTTTTCAGAGGTACGAACTAGTACCTATTTTAGTGACGAGCACCTCAATTGCATTATGAGCAACAAGATCAAGAGTCAACCAGTTCGAGAAAGTTACCACTTTCTTTGAGATTCAAACCGCTAGGTCAATAGCTTCGCCCATCCTATGACTCCGAGAGTCAAACCAGGTATTCCGGGTGTAAATTCGCTGAACAGTATTGCCTGTAGATACCATAATGCTGGGAGTGAATATTAAAATATAACGTCACACCGTGTAAGAATGTTACAAATTTCTCTCTAGTCAAACGTTTCACCGAAGGCCGTACCTTCCGCGAACTTCACCCGCTTCCTCGAGAGTATAACGCCTTGTTTAGAGTATCAAATTAGTAAACATTTTTGTGACTGGGACCTTAATTTCATTACGCGTTAGGAGAACAAGGGTAAAACATTGCAAGAAAGTTACCACCTTTTTTGTAGAGTCGAACAGATAAGTAAATAGTTCCACCTATCCTGTGCCTCCGAGAGTCAAGCCATGTATTCCAGAATTGAATCCGCTGAACAGCATTGGAAATAGATATCCCTATGTCACGGTCTCAAGATTAAAATAGAGCGTCACACCGTTTGTGACGGTTAACATTTGCTATAATGCAATTTTCTGCCGAAGACGTTACCACTATGATAAACCAATCCGCTATATCGGGAGTGTAACGTCATGTTCAGTGGGACGACCTAGTATACATTTACTGACGAGCACCTTAATTCCATGCATGACTGAGAAGTATGAATTAGATATTAATGAGAGACATTAATATTCAAACCGTGAATTCGGGTGTCTATCGCCAATAATGACCAGCTGATATACCACCGGGATAGATGGCGTGACTTTCGGAATCACAGGATAAGTGAAGGTATTGGATCAGATGTGCGACTCCCAAAAAAAGGAGGGAACATTCTCAAACGGTATGATTCTCTACCTTCTTATTCTAACATGAAAATATGGTTGCCGTCACTAAAAATTATACTAATTTGTTCCTCTGCACACGATGTTATACTTTCCCTACGGCTGGCTATTTTTGCGGCGGGCAAGGCAATCTGTATGAAATTTGTCCGCACACCAACCGGTAATGATCTGCAACGGCTTGACGGCCTGCTTTAATATTCAAACCGTGAATTAAATTGTCTATTACCAGTATTGTACAGCGCATTTAATCCGGAATATCTGGTTTGACTTTCTGAATCACAGGATAAGTGAAGCTATTGAACAAGCAGTTCGAATCTCCAAGAAGGTGGTAACCGTCCCGGACCGTTTGACCATCGATCTTCGTATTGATACATGAAGTTAAGGTGTCCGTCTGCCAAAATGTCTACTAATTCGTTCATGTGGACCCGAAGCAAGACAATCGCGATGACGGCTGGCGTTATCGGAATGTAAGGTGTAGGTTAGAAAGAATGTGATTATAACAATTGGTTATGTTTTCCAACGGATTGCGACTCTACTTTAATATTCAAACCGTGAATTAATGTGTCTATTGCCAACACTCTTCAGCGGATTTACTCAAGGATTTCCAGGCTTGACTCACGGAAACACAGGATATGTGACACTATTGACTTAGCTGTTCGAATATCATAGAATGTGGTAACGGTCGCGAACGGTTTGAACCTCGACCTTCATATTTGATAATGAAATTAATGTCCTCGTCACTAAGATGTTTTCGAATTTGATCCTCTGATCTCGAAGATCTACTCCCGATACGGCGGGTTATCTTCTCGGAAGGCACTATATTCCGTTAAAGGATTGACATTATACGAACTGGTAATGTTGTCCAACAGTTTGACTCTCTAGTTTATGATGTATAACGTGAATTGGCGTGTCTATTGCCAATACTGTTCACCGTACTGATTTGCGGGATTCCTAACTTGACTCTCCGAATCACAGGATAGCTAATGCTATTGAATAAGCTGTTAGGGTCTAGAAAAAGGTTATAACGTTTTCGCATGGACTGACTCGCGATCTTCATGTTCATACATGAAATTATGTTGCGCGTCTACAGAATGAATATTTATTTGCATCACGAAACGTTACGTTATACACTCAATACAGCGGCATACGTTCACTGAACTTAAGGCCTTCGGTATGTGGATTGGCTATATACCAATACGTAACGTTGTACATGGGTTTGTCTATGAAACCTAATATCTATAGCTTGCAATAGCGTGTCTAATGCCAATGATGTACGGCCGATTTACTCCAGGAATGCCTGGTTTGTCTCTAGGAATCACAAGATGGGTTAAGCTATTGACTTAGCCGTTCGATTCCCAAATAAGGATGTAACGTTCTCGAACGGTTTGACCCTCGACCTTCGAATTCATACCAGAAGTTAAGGTGGACGTCACTAAAATGTGCACTAGTTTGCATCCCTGGTCGCGAAGGTAAAGGGAGTTAGGTTCTCGGATGGCAAGGTCTTCGGTAAAAAAAATTACTTTACACAGATTTCTAAGGTTCACAAACGATTTTTCACACTGTTTTAATATCCAAACCGCGAATTAAGGCATCTATTGTCTATACTGTTGAGCGGACTTACTCCCGGAATAACTGGTTTGACTCTCGGAGTCACAGGATATGTAAAGCTATTTAATTTGCTGTGCAACTTTCAATAACGGTGGTAACGTTCTCGATCAGTTTGATTCTCGATTTTCATATTCAGACCTGAAAATGTGGTTTCAGTCTACTAATATATCTACTAATCTGTCTTCGTGATCTGAAAGCATGACCCCCGCTATAGCTGGCTAGGTTCTCGGAAGGTAAGCCATTCGGTAAATATAATGACATAATCCCAATTGGTAACGTTATGAAACGGATTGACGCGCTACATTATCATTCAAACCGTGAATAAATGTCTCTATTCGCAATAGTATTCAGCAGGTTTACTCCCAGAATACCGGAATTGACTCTCGGAATCACAGGATTGGTGAAGCTATTGATTTAGCCGTTCGACTCTCAAAGAATGTGGTACCGTTTTCAGACGCACTGATTCTCTATTTCACTATTCATACTTGAAAGTAAGCTGACCGACTGCTGAAATGACAACAAATTTGTTTTAACGAGCACTAAGCATGCCTCACGCTACATAGGGTTAGGTTCTAGGAACGTGGCGTATTCTGTAGAAAGAATGAATCTGTACGAATTGGTAATATCACGAGGCGGATTGACCTTCTACTGTAATATTAATTCCGTGAATTAAGGTATGTATTGCAAATATTTGTCAGCGTACTTACTCCTGATATACCCGGTTTGAGACTGGGAATCACAGGATAATTGTAGCTATTTCCTCAGCCGTTCGACCTGCAGAGAAGGTGTTAACGTTCTCAAACTGTTTGACGCTCGGTCTTCTAATTCATACATGAAAATATGGTGTGCTTCAGCTACAATGTCTACTCATTTCATTCCCTGAGCACTAACCGTGACACACGCTATAGCGGGTTAGGCTCTAGGAAGGTAAGGTATACGGTATAAAGTTTGACTTCCTACCGTTTGGTAATATTCTCCGAAGGACTGACCTCCTATTTTAATATTCAAACCGTGCATTAAGGTGCCTATTGCCAATATTTTCTAGCAGATTTACTCGCGGATTATCAGACTTGCCCCTCAGATTCGCAGAATGTGTGAAGCAATTGACATAGCCGTTCGTCTCTCACAGAAGTTGGCAACGTTTTCGAGCAGCTTGACCACGACCTTCTTATTCTTAGTCAAATTAAGGTGCCCGTCTCAGATGTGCTTACTACATTCATCCAATGAACACGAAGTTATACTGTCGATACGGCGGGTTAGCGTCTCCTATGGTTTGGCCATATGTAAAATATTTATCTCCATACCAATGGGTAACTTTCTGCAACGGCTTGACGGTCTGCTATAATACTCAAACCGTGAATTAAGGTGTCTATCCCCGATACTGCTCAGGGGATTTACTCCCCGTGTTCCTCTTTTGATTCTGCTAATAACAAGATATGTGAAGCTATTGACGTAACCGTTCAACTCTCACAGCAGTTGGTAACGTTCTGAAACGGATTGATTATCGATTTGCCAAAACATACATGAAGATAAGGCTGCCCGTCACAGAAATGAATACTAATTTTTTTCCCCTGAACAAGAAGTTATACTCGCGATGATGCGGGAAGTGTTCGCGGAGGGTAAGGTCACCGGTAAGACTGTTGACAATATAGCAATTGATAAAGTTCACAAACGGTGTGCCGCACTATTTTAATATTCAATCTGTAAATTAAGGTGTAAATTGCCTACACTGTTCCTGGCATTTACAGCCGACATACCTTGCTGACAATCGGCATCCGAGGACTGGTGAAACTATTGGCTTAGCTGATGATCTCTCACAGAAGGTGGTATCGTCTTCGAGCGGTTTTAGAGTTCGATATTCTAATTCATAGGTCAAGGTAAAGTTCCCGTCACTGAAATGAATGCTAACTTCATTCTCTGAAGACGATGTAATATGCTCGATGACGCGGATGATGTTCGCCGAAGGATGCGCCTTCGGTAAAATGTTTGACTTTATAGGAATTGGTAACGTTCTCAAGCTGTGTGACGCTCTATTTTAGCATTGAAACCATGATCCAGATGTCTGCTGTCAATATTGGTCAGCTGATTTAATCCCGGAATAAGTTTCTTTCACTCCTGGTATCTCAGCATACGTGAAACTACACTCTACGCCGTTCGAGTTTCACAGAAGGTGCAACGTTATGCAGCGGATTGACACTCAACCATGTAGTTTATACATGAAGTCAAGATGCCCGCCACAGAAATGAATCCTAATTTCTTGCTCTGACCATGACGTTGTACTCTCGATACAGCGGGCTAGTTTTTCAGAGGGGTAAGGTGTTCGGTAAAACGTTTGACTTTATAGCAATAAGTAACGCTATCAAAAGGAAAGACAATTTACTTTAATATTCAAACCGCGAATTAAGGTTGCTATGGCAAATACTGCTCAGCGAATTTACTCCCGGAGTACCTGGTATGACTCTCGGATTCGCAGGATAGGCGAAGCTATTGTCTTAGCCGTTAGAATCTCACGGCGGTTGGTAACGTTCTCGAACTGTTTGGCGCTCGATCTTCTATACATGAAGGAAATTAAGGTGCCCGTCACTAAGACGTATACTAATTCGTCCATCCGAACACCACGATACATTCTCGATACAGCGGGTTAGATTTTCGGAGGGTAATGTCTTCAGTAAAACTTTTGACTTTATACCAATTGGTAACGTCCACATCAGTTTGACGATCTACTTTAATATTCATACTATGAACTAAGGTGTCTACGGCTAAAACTGTACAGCGAATACACTCCCGGAACATCTGATGTAACTTTTGGAACGACAGTACAGGAGAAGCTATTGGCTTAGCCGTTTGGCTGTGACAAAAGGTGGTAACGTTCTAGAACGGGAAGACCATCGTTCATCTAATCCGTACATGTCGTTAAGGGGCAGGACACATAAATGAATACTAATTTCATTCCCTGAACACGAAGTTATACGCACGAAACTGCGAGATTGCTTGTCCGAAGATAAGGCCATCGGGAAAGTGTTTGACTTTATACCAACTGGCGATGATCTCAAGTGGTTTGACGCTCTACCTTACTATCCAACTGTGAATTAAGATGTCTATTGCCAATACTGTTCAGGGGATTTCCTCCCGTAGTACCATGTTTGACTCTCTGCATCACAGGATTTTGTGAAGCTATTGACTCTCCAAGAGGGTGGTAACGTTCTCAAACAGGTTGACGCTCTATTTTGATATTCAAACCGTGAATGGAGGTGTATATGACCAATACTGTTCAGCTGATTAACTACAGGTATGCCTGGGTTGACTTTGGAATCACATGTTGGAGGAAGCAATTGACATAGCTGCACGACTCTCAGAAAAGGTGCCAACGTTCTCATTCGGTATGACCGCCTCTCATCTTATTTATATTTGAAATTAAGTCAATTGCTCCCCCATCCTGTAATTTCGGGCGTCAAACCAGGTATTGCATTTGTAAATCCGCGGAAGAGTGTTGGCAATAGATACCATAATTTCTGGCCCGAATATTAATGAACATGGTCAAACCGTTGTAGAACGATACCCATTGCTAAAGAGTCAGACGCATTACCGAAGGACTTACGTTACGGAAACAACAACCTCTGCATCGGGTGTATAACTTCGAGTTCAGATAAGCAGTTTAGTATACATTTTAGTGTGGAGAACCCTAATTTCAGGCACAAATCAAAAGATCGATTATTGTACCGCTCGAGAACGTTACGACCTTCTGCGAGAGACGAACAGGTAAGTCAATAGCTTCACATATCCTGTGAATCGGAGTGTCAAATATAGTACACCGCGAGCAAGAGCACTGAACTATTTTGGCAATAGAGACCTTAATCCACGCTTTGAATGTTAAAGTACAGCGTCAAGCCGTTTGCGAGCGTTACCAACTGGTATAATGTCAAACACTTAACGAAGAATTTAACTTCCGTGTATCTCACAGACTTCATCGAAAGTGTAACTTCGTGTTCAGAGACACAAATAATCATGCACTTTAGTTCGGGACACCTTAATTTCATGTATGAATTAGAAGATCGAGTGTCAAAACGTTGGAGAACGATACCAATTTGTATAGAGTCAAACGGTTCACCGATGACGTCACCGTTCGAGAGGCGAACGGATAAGTCGACACCTTCACCGATCCTGCGATTCCGAGAGTCATACCAGCTATACGGGAAGTATATCCGCCGCATAGGATTGATCTTAGACATCATACATTACGATATTGATATTAATATACAAAGTCGAACCATTGTAAATCGTTACCTGTTGGTAAAAAGTCAACATTTTATCGAAGGCCTTACCTTCCTAGAAGCTAACTAGCTGTATAGAGGGTGTGGCTTCGTGCTCAGAGAAGCAAATTAGTATGAATTTTAGTGTCAAGCACCATAATTTCATGTATTATTTATAAAATCGAGGGTCAAACCGTTCCAGAACATTACCACTTACTTGGAGGGACTAACGGCTAAGTCCATAGCTTGACATATTCAAATATTGTAAGAGTCCAACCATGTATTCCCGGAGTTAATGTTACTAATTTGCTACCTTGATCACTGAGCAAGACACTTGCTGCAGCGGGTTGGGCTTCTCGGAAGGTATGGCCTTCGGTAGAAAGATTGACGCTGTACGAATAGGTAACGTTCTACAAAGATTTGAAGTGCGACTTTAATATTAGAACCGTGAATTAATATGTTTATTGACAATTCTTTTCAGCGGATTTAATCCTGAAGTGCCTGGTTTTAATCCCGGAATATCAAGATAAGTGAAGCTCTTGACTTGGCCGATCGACTCACAACGAGAAGTCACGTTCCCGATCCGTTTGACAACCGACCGTCTAATTGATACAAGAAATTTTGGGGCTCGTCACTGAAATGGATACTAATTTCTTTCTCTCAGCACGAAGTTATACAATCTGTACAGCGGGTTATGTTCTCGGAAGGAAAGGACGTCGGTAAAAACAGTGACACTATACCAATTGATAATGATCTCCGACAATATGAGGCTCTACTTTAATGCTCAATCCGTGAATTATCGTGTCAATTACCTGTCTAGTTCAGCGGATTCACTCCGAAATGACTTGTTTCACTCTCGGAATCACAGGGTGGTTGAAGCCACTGGCATGACCGGTTTTGTTCTCAAACATGGTGGTAACGCTCTCGAACGGTTTTACTCTCCTGCTTTCTTTTCATGCACGAAAATAAGGCGTCCGTCTGCTAAAATTTCTGGTAATTTGTTTCCGCCAACTCCAAGCAAGACACTGTCTATGGCGTGATAGGCTTCTCGGACGGTATGGCCTTCGGTATAAAGTTTGACTCTAAACCAAAATATAAAACACTATAACAATTTGACGCTCGACCATAGTATTCAAACCGTTAAATAAGCTGTCTATTGCCAATATTGCCCAGCGGATGAGCGCCCGGAATACCTGGCATGACTTTCGATATCACAGGATAGCAGAAGCTATTTTCTTTGCCGTTCGACTCTCAGCGAACGTGGTAAAGCTCTGCAACGGTTTGACCCGATATCTTCTAATTCACGCATGGAATAATGGTGCCCGCCTATATTATGTATACTAATGTGTTTCTCTAGACGCGAAGTTATACTCTCGATGCAGCAGGTAATGTTCGCGGAAAGTGAAGCCTTCGGTAAAACGTTTGACTTTACCCTAATTGGTATCGTTATCAAATGTTATCAAACACAGGATATGTGAAGCTATTGGCTTAGCTATTCGTATACCATAGAAGGTGGTTACGGTCTCGAACTGTTTTACACTCGACCTTCTAATTCATACATGAAATTTAGGTGCCGTAACTAAAATGTATACTGATGTGTTTCACTAAACCAGACGTTAAACTCTCTATACGGCGGGCTAGCTTCGCGGTTGGTATGACGTTCGGTGAATATTTAAACTATATCCCAACAGGTATAATTGGACATCTGTGTGACTCTAAACTTTAAAACTTACATCCGGAAGTAGGGATTTCAATGCCGAGATTGTACAGCGGATGTACACCCGGGATGCTCGGTATGAATCTCGGAATCACAGGATAGGTGAAACCAGTGACGCAGACGTTCGACTCTCAAACACGATGCTAACGGTATCGAAAGGATTGACTTTCGATTTTTCTGTTCATGCAAAAGAGTAACGCGTTCGACTGCTAATATGTCTTGTAATTTGTTTCCGTGAGCTCGAAGCAAGACACTCGCAACAACGGGATAGGTTCGTGGAAGGTAAGGTGTTGGGTAAGAAAAAGAAGTATTACTTTCTAGAAATTGGTAATGTACTCGGACGGTTTGACTCCGTACATTAATATTCATACCGCGAATTAAGATGACTATTGCCAATACTGACCAGCGGATGAAATACTCCCGAAGTAACTGGCTTAATTCTCGGTGTCACAGGACTGTTGGAGGTATTGACGTTGCAGTGCCACACTCATAGGAGCTGGTAACGTTTCCGCATGGTTTGCCGTCGATATTCCTATTTATGGTTATAAATAATGTATCCGTCTGCTGAAATATCTGCTAATTAGATGACGTGGAAAATAAGGAGCACAGACGCTGCAGGGTTTTGGGTTCTCGGAAGGTAAAGTATTGGGTAAAAAAATGACTATCATCCGATTTCGTAATGTTCTCTGACGGTTAGACTGTGGACCTCAATATTCATGGCGTGATGTAAAGTGTATTTTGCCAATAGTGTTCATTGGATTTAATCCCGGAATACATGGTTTAACTCTCGGAAAGACATGATGAGTGTAGCTATTGACTTAGCCGTTTGAAACTCAAAGATGGCGGTATCGCTCACGAACGGATTGACCCTAGATCTTTTAATTCACAGATGAAGTTAAGGTGCCCGTCACCGAAATGAAGAATAATTTCATTCTCTGAACACGAAGTTATATCCTCGAAACGGCAGTTTGCTTCTCCAAAGGTAAGGCCATCGCCAAAGTGTTTGACTTTATCTCAATTGGCCATGCTCTCAAACGGTTTGGCGCTCTACTTTTTTATTCAAACCGTAAACTATGGTGTTTTTTGGCAATACTCATCAGCAGATTTACTACCGGAAAGGTTATGTTTTCGGAATGTAGGACATTCGGTAAAAGGTTTGACTGTATACGAATAGGTGACGTTCTATAACGATCTGACCGTCTTCCTTAATATTCATACCTTGAACTATGGCGTCTATTACCAATACTGTAACGCGAATTTACAGCCCGAATACCTGGTTTGACTCTTGGAATAGCAGGATATGTGATTCTATTGTCTTAGCCGTTCACCTCTCAAAGACGGTGTTATTCTTCTCGAACGGCTTGTCCTCGATCTTCTAATCCTTACATTAATTTAAGGTGGTAGTCTCAATGATTTATAGTAAATAGTTCCTCTGAACGTGACGTTATACCCTCGATACAGCGATTTTGGTTCTCGGAAGGTCGGGCCCACGGTACAATACTTGACACTATATCAATGAGCTACTTTCTACAACGGTTTGACTATGTACGATAACATTTATATCGTGGACTAGAGTGTCAATTGCCAACACTGTTCTGCGGATTTAATCCCGGAATACCTATTTGTACTCTTGGTATCACAGGATATGTGAAGCCATGGGCTTAGCTGTGTGACTCTCAAGCAAGGTGGTAATGTTCTCCAACTACTTGAATCGCGATTTTGCTACTCAAACATGAAGACAAGTTGTCCCTCTGCCAAAACGTCTTCAGATTTGTTTTTTCGCGAACAGTAAGTAAGACACTCCCTACAACGGGTTTGGTTTCTGGAAAGCGTGGTATTCGGAATGTATAATGACTGTATACCAATTGCTAATATTTTTCCACAGTTTGAATTTCTAACTTAATTTTTCGTTCGTGGCTTGAGGTGTCTATTTCCAGTACTGCTCAGCGGATTTATTTCTGGAATAACTGATTAGACTCCCGGAATCACGGGGTAAGTGAAGGTAGTGACATAGCTGTGCGACTCTCAAAGATGGTGCTAACATTCTACAGGGGTTTGGCACTAAATTAAATTAAAGTGCCCGTCGCTAAAATGCATGGTAATTTGTTCCTCCGAACAGAATATTATACTCTCGTGGAAGCGGGTGATGTTCACGGAAGATATGGCCGTCGGTAAAAAGCATGACTCCATGCCGAAAACCAACGTTCCACAACGGTTTGACACTGCAGTTTAATACTCATATCGTTAATTAGTGTGTACATTGCTATTACTCTTCAGCGGATTTACCATCGGATTACCTCGTTTGACGCACGGAATCGCAGGATAGGTGGAGCTATTGATTTATCTGTTCGACTCACAAATATGGTGGTAACGTTCTCTAGCTGTTTGGCGTTCTATTTTAATAATCAAACTGTGAATGAATGAGTCTATTACCAATACAGTTCAGCAATCTTACTCTCAAATTTCCCGGGTTGACTCTCGGAATCACAGTAAATTTAAAGGTATTGACTTAGCCGTTCGTCTCTCACAGAAGTAGGTAACGTTCTCGAACGGTTTGACCTTCGATCTCAGCATGAGATCATGAGTCATGCATGAAATTATGATGCTGGACAGTAAATGTATACTTGTTCGTACTTCTGAACACAGTTTTATTCTCTCGACACAGCTGGTCAGTTTTTCGGAGGGAAAGGCATTCTGTAAGAAGTTTAACCCTACACGATTAGGTAATGTTCTACAACGGCTTGAGGCCCTGCGATAATATTCAAGCCGTGAATTTGGGTGTCAGTTGCCAATACTGTACAGCGCATGTACTCCCGGAGTATCCGGTTCATCTTTCTGAACAGCAAGATATCAGAAGC
The DNA here is from genome assembly GCF_051020765.1 of Lasioglossum baleicum. Lineage (NCBI taxonomy): Eukaryota > Metazoa > Arthropoda > Insecta > Hymenoptera > Halictidae > Lasioglossum > Lasioglossum baleicum. The sequence goes on from NW_027469697.1 coordinate 12,681, forward strand.
TGTTGACCTATCCGTTCGACTCTCAAAGAGGATGGTAAAGTTCCCGAATGATTTGGCCATCGATCTTCTAATTCATACAGTAAATTGAAGCGCCCGCCACAGATTTGGTGACTAATTTATTTCTGTGAATACTGAGTTATACTCACGAAACGGTGGGACAGCTTCTCCGAAGCTAAGGCTCTCGGTAGAGTGTTTGATGTAATACAAATTGGCAACGCTCTAAAACGCATTCACGGTCTACTTTAATATTCAAACCGTGAACTTAAATGTCTATTGCCAATGCTGTACAGCTCATTTACTCTCGGATTAGATGGTTTGACTATCGGAATAGCAGTATAGGTGAAGTTATTGCCTTAGCCTTTCGACTCTTGAAGAAGGTGTGATCGCTCTCGATCGATTTGACTCTCGATTATTCTATTCACACATGAAAATAATGTGTCCGCCTGTTAAAATGTATACTAATTTGTTTCCCAAGCCATAAGCATGACACTCGCTGGAGGAGGTTAGGTTCTAGAAAGGTAATGTTATGGGTAACCAGAGTGATTCTATAGCAATTCGTATTGTTCTTCGAATGACTGACATCTACAGTAATATTCATACCATGAATGGAAGTGACTATTGCAAGCACTGTTCAGCGGACTTACTCCAGGATACCAGCCTTCAGTCTCGGAATCACAGGACGGGTGAAGCTGCTGACTCAGCCGTTCGACCCTCAATGAAAGTGAAAACGGTCTCTAGCTGTTTGAAACTCGGTCTGCCTATTCATACGTGAAACTAAGTTGCGCTGCACTCATATGTAGACTAATTGGTTTCTATGTGCACGAAGTTATACCCGCGATACAGTGTGCTGTGTTCTCGCAAGGGAAGCTATTCTGGAATAAGGACCTTATACCAATAGGTAATGTTCTCCGAGGGTTTCACTGTGTACTTTAAAATTCAAACCGTGAGGTAAGGTGTCCATTCATAATATGTACAGTTTGTTGACTCTCGGAATACCTGGTTTGTCTTTCGGAGTCACAGGACAGGAGTATCTAATAACCGCGGCGTTCGATTCTCAACTGAGGTGCTAACGATATCGGAAGGTTTTACCCTCGATCTTCTAATTAATACATGAAATTAAGGTAACTGCCTCTAAAATGTAAATTAACTTGTTCCTCTGCCCACGATGTTATACACCCGATACAATGGGTTAGGCTTTCGGTGGGTGAAGTCGTCAGTTACACGTTTGACTTTATATCAATAGGAAATGCTCTCAAAATTATTGACCCTCTGCTTTAAATTCAAAGCGTGCATTAATGTGTCTATTGGCAATACTGTTGATCGGATATACTCCATCTATACCTGGTTTGACTCTCCGAATCATTGGATATTTGAAGCTATTGACATAGCATTTTTACTCTCGTTGATAATGGTAACGTCCTCGCACGGTTTGTCCCTCAATCAACATATTCATACATGAAAATATGCTGTAGGTCTGCCAAAATGTGAACCACATTTTTCCGGTGTACAATACGCAAGACAGTCGCTTCAGTGGGGCGGGTCCTCGAAGGAAAAGCCTTCGGTAAGAACTTTGACTCTGCCAATTCGTAGTGTTCTATAGCGGCCTGATTCTGCACTTTATTATTTATACCAGGAGGTATAACGCCAATACTGTACAGCGCATTTACTCCTGGAATATCCCGTTTGACACTCGGATTCACAGAATGTATTAAGCTATTGACTTGGCCGTTTGAATCTCAAAGAGTGTGGTAACTTTCTTGAACGGTTTGATCCTCGATCTTCTAAATCTTGCATAAAATTAAGGTGCTCGTCACTAAACTGAATATGAGTCCGTACATCTGACCGCAGTGTTATACTCTGGATACATCGGGTCAGACTTTCGGAGGGTAAGGAATTCCGTATAACATTTAACACTACACGAATTGTTAATGTTCTACAACGTCTCGACGGCCTGATTTAATATTCAAACCGTGAAGTGATGTGTCTATTCCCATAACTGTACAGTGAATTTACTCCCGGAATACCTTGATTGACTATCGGAATCGCTACTATTGATGAAGCTGTTGACTAAGCCGTTCGACATTAAAAGGAACTGGTACAGTTCTCAAACGGTTTGACGTTCTACTTTACTACTCATACCGTGGTTTAAGGTGTCTATTGGCAATACCCTTCCAGAAAGTTAACTCCTTCCTTGAGAGTCGAACGGCTAAGTCAATAGCTTCACACATACTTGTGGTTCCGGGTGTCAAGCCTGGTATTCCGGGAGTAAATCTGCTGAGCAGTATTGGCAATAGACACCTTAATCCTCAATATGAACATTAAAGTAGAGCGTCAAACCGTTTGAGATTGCTACAAATTGCTATAACGAGATACTCTTTAACGGATACATTACCTTCCGAGAATATAACCAGCAGTATGGTGGGTATAACTTTATGTTCAGAGAGTCAAATTAGATTTTATTTAAATTTCGGGTTCGTTATCTTCATGTATGTATTAGAACATCGATGGTCAAACCGTTCGAGAAGGTTACCACGCTCTTTCAGAGTCGAACGCATATGTTAGTAGCACCACCTATCCTGTATTCCCGAAATCCAAACCAGGTTATCCGAGTGTAAATCCGCTGAACAGTATTGTCAATAGACAACGTAATTCACGGTTTGAAAGTAAAAGTAGAGCGTCAATCCGTTTGAGATCGATAGCAATAGATATAAAGTCAAACGTTTTACCGAAAGCCTTACCCTCTGAAAATCTAACCGGCTGCAGAGACATTATTATATCGTGTCCAGAGAAAGAAATTCGCGTCCATTTTAGTGACGGGCACCTCATCTTCATGTATGAATTAGAAAATCGGGTGTCAAACCGTTCGAGAAAGTCGCCACCTTCTCTGAAAGACGAACATCTTAATCAATGGCTTCACCTATCATGTGATTCCGATAGTCAAACGAGATATTCCGGTAGTAAGTGCGCTGCACAGAATTGGCAATAGACACGTTAATTCACGTTTTGCATATTAAAGAAGAGCGTCAAATTGTTTGAGAGTTCTGCCAACTGGTATAAACTCCAACAGCTTACAGATGCGCTTACCTACGGAGATCCTAATTCGCCGTTGCGACAGTATAACCAGGTGTTCGGTGAAAAAAATTTGACTTCATTTCAATAACGGGCGCCTTAACTTCATGGATGAATCAGAAGATTGCGAGGCAGACTCTCCCATAACGTTACCACCTTTTTTGATAGTCGCACAGCTAAGGCAGTAGCTTCGCCTATTCTGTAATTCCGAGTGTCAGAGAAGGTACTCCGGGAGTAAATCCACTGCATAGAATTGGCAATAGACACCTATATTCTCGGAATAGGCATTAAAGTAGGGAGTCTGATCGTCAGAGAATTATACGTATTGGTATAGAGTCAAACTTCTTAACGAAGGCGTTCCCTTCCGGGAAGTTAACCCGCTGTATCGAGAGTATAATTTCGTAATCACGGAAGAAAATTGATATACAATTTAGTGACGGGCACCTTCGTTTCATGCACGATTTACAAGATCGAGGGTAAATCCGTTCGAAAACGTTTCCACCGTCTTAGCGAGTTGAACGGCTAAGTCATAGCCTCAATAACCCTGTTATTCCGAGGGACAGAGCAGGCATTCTGTGTGTAAATACGCAGTACAGTCTTGACTATGGACACCTGAACTTATGGTATATATTGTAATATAGAGAATGCAAACATCGTAAAACGTTACCTACTGGGATAGGGCCATACCCATTATCGGATACCATACCATCCGAGATAATAACCCGGTGTATCGTGGTTATAACATTGTGCACAGCGAAGCAAATCGCTACACATTTTAGAAGGCGGTCGCCTTATTTTCATGTATGAATATAGAAATCCACATTCAAACCGATTCTGATCGATTCCACCTGCATAGAGTGTCGATCAGCTGTGTCAATAGCTACACACATCCTGTCTTTCCGAGAGACGGATGTGGAATTCGGGATTAAATCCGCTGAACTGTATTGGCAATTGACACGTTGTTCCATGGTTTGGGAATTAAAGCTGAGCGTCAAATCGCTGTAGAACGTTTCCTATTGTTATGGAGTCAAATTATTTACCAAAGGCCATATGTTCCGAGAACCTATCCCGCTGTATCGAGCGCATAACTTCTTTTCCAGAGAAACAAACTAGTATATATTTGAGGGACGTCTACCTTAATTTCAGGTATCAATTTGAATATTCGAAAGTGATACTGATGGAGAACGTATCACCCTTGTTGACAGTCGCACATCTAAGTAAATTGCGTCACCTATCCTGTGATACCGAGAGCCAAACCAGCTGTGCCAGGAGTATATCCACTGAATAGTAATGGCTATAGGCACCGTAATTACGGGTGAGAATATCAAAGTACTGAGTCAAACCGTTGGAGGACGTTACGAATTGGTATAGAGCCAAACCTTTTACCGACGGTCGTACCTTCCGAGAAACTAACCCATTTTATCGAGAGTATAACGTTGTGTCCACAGAAGCAAATTAGTTACGATTTTAGTGACGGGAATCTTAATTTCATTGTAAATAAGATGAAAAAGGGTCATTCAGTTCGAGAGAGTTACCACCTTCTGTGAGGGACGAACGGATATGTCAATAGCTCCACATGTCCTGTGCTTCTGAGAGTCAAATCACGTAATACGATGGTAAATCTGCTGAAGAGTACAGGAAATGATACCTTAATTCACCGTATTAATATCAAAATACTGAAACAAACCTTTGTAGATCGCTACCAACTTGTACAGAACCAAACTTTCTACCGAATGCCCTACCTACCGAGAAACTAACCCGCTGTATCGAGAGTATAACTTCATGCTTAATTTCATGTATGAATAAGAATATCGAGGGTCATACTATCGAGAACGTTACCACCCTATTTGAGACTCAAACGGCTGCGACAATAACTTCACCTGTTCCTGTGATTCCGACAGTCAAATCAGGTATTCAGGGAGTAAATCCGCTGAAAAGTATGGGCATTTGATACCTAATTAACGGATTGAATATTGAAGCAGTCCGTCAAGCCGTTGCATAACATTAGGGTTAAATTTTATGTAGGGTTAAATTTTTTACAGAATGCCTTACACTCCGAAAAACATATCACCTCTATCTAGAGTACAAACACCATGTTTAAAGGTAGGTACTGGTATACATTTTAGAGGTGGGCACATTAATTGCATGTATGAAATGGAAGATCAAGTGTCAAACCGTTCGAGAACACTACTACCTTAGTTGAAAGTCGTATCGCATTGTTAATGGCATCACTAATCCTAAGATTCCGAGAATCAAGCACGGTATTCCGGTCGTAGAACAGGCTGAGCAGTAATGGCATTAGACACCTTAATTCACGGATTTTATGTTAAAGTAGAGCGTCAAACCGTTTGAGAGCGATTCCAATTTGTATAAATACAAGCTTTTTACCGAAGGCCTTACCTTCCAAGAAGCTAACCCGTCACATCGTCAGTACAACTTCGTGTTCAGGGAAACACATTATTATACATTTTAATGACGAGCACCTTATCTTCATGAATGAATTAGAAGATCGAGGATGAAATCACTCTAGAACGTTACCTCCTTCTGTGAGAGACGAGGGGCTAAGTCAATAGCTTCACCTATACTGTGATTCGGGGAGGCAAACCAGGTATTCCGGAAATAAATCCGCTGAGCAATATGGGCAATATACACCTTATTTCACGTTATGAACATTAAAGTAGAGAGTCAATCTGTCGGAGATCATTATCAATTGGTACTGTGTCACTCTTTTCGTCGGGAGCCTTACCTTCTAAGTATATAACTCGCTGCATCGCGGTAATACTATTATGACCATAGAAGCAAATTAGTATACATTTTAGTGACGTGCACTTTAATTTTATGTACGAATTAGAAGAGCGAATGGCAATCCGTTCCACAACGTTACCACGTTCTTCGAGAGCCGAACTTCTAAATGAGTAGCTGCACATATTTTATGATTCCTATGGTTACATGGTACTCCGGGAGTCAAACCGCTGTACACTACTGTCATCGGATACCTTAATTCGCGGCGCGAATATTGAGGTAGTGCGCAACCCTTTGTACAATTTTACACCTATTGGTGCAGAGTCAAACTGTGTACAGAAAGCCTTACCTTCCGTGAACCAAACGTCGTACCTACGTCGTACCTACGCCGTATCGAGAGTATAACTTTGCCTCTCAGAGAAACACATCAGATTACATTTTAGAGTCGGGCACCTTAATTTCATGCACAAATTAGGAAATCGAGTGTCAAACGGTTCGATAACGTTACCACCTGCTGTGAGAGACGAACGGCTATGCCAGTAACTTCACCTTTCCTGTGGTTCAGACAGTCACGGCGGGTATTCTGCGAGTACATACACTGAACAGTATTGGCAATAGACGCCTTAGTTCACGGTTTGAATATGAAATCCACCAGTCAAGCCATTATAGAACGTTAGCTATTGGCATAGAGTCAAACACCTTATCAATAGCCCAACAGCCGGAGACGGTATCACGCCGCACCGAGAATATAACGTCCAGTTCAGAGGATGCAATTAGTGATCATTTTTGTGACGGGTTACTTAATTTCCCTATGAAATAGGAGGTCTATCGTCAGACCGTTCGAGATCGTAACCACCTTCGCTGCGAGTCCAACGGCAAAGTCAATAGCTTCACCTGTCATGTGACTCCGAAAGTCAGAGTAACAATTCGGCGATCAGTTGCGCTGTACAGTATTTGCATCTCACACCATATTTTATGGCATAAATATTAAAGTCCAGAGTCAAGCCTTTGTAGAACTTTACCTATTGCTATGTAGTCAGGCATTCTACCGAAGGCCTTATATTCCGAGAAGCTAACCCGCTGTACCAGTATTTCATGTATGAATAAGAAGGTCGAGGCTCAATCCGTTCGAGAACGTGACCACCTTCCATGAGATCCGAACAGCTGACACAATAGCCTCGTTGAGAGATGAACGGCCAAGTCAGTAGCTTCACCTATCCTGTGCTTGCGACAGACAAATCTGATACTCCCGGAGTAAATGCGCAGTACAGTATTGGCAACAATCACCTTAATTAACGGTATGAATATTAAAGTGGAGCGTCAAACCCACGGAGATCATTACCAATTGGTATTAAGGTGTTTTTTCCCGAATAGCTTTCCTCCTGTCATCCTATCCCGCTGTATCGAGTGTATAACTTCGTGTGGAGAGAAACATATTAATATACATTTGAATTACGCGCACCTTATTTACCTATGCGAATAGAAAAATTATGAGTAAAGCCTTATGTGAACGTTGCCAGATATTTTAGGTTCGAACGGCTGCGTTAACTGATTCACCTATTCTGTGAGCCCAAGAGTCGAACATGCTAATCCGCGTGTAAGCCCGCTGGGCTGTATTGGCATTAGACACGCAATTTCGAGGTATAAATATTGAAGAACAGGGTCAATGCGTTGTAGAACGTTACCTATTGCTATGTAGTCAGGCATCCTACCGAAGGCCTTATTTTCCGAGAAGATAACCCGCTGTACCGAGATTATAGTTTCGTGCTCGGAGGTGCATGTTAGTGTCAGTTTTAGTGACCGCTACAATAATTTCATGTATGGATTAGAAAATCGGGGGTCAAGCAGTTCGAGAACGTCACTACATTCCTTGAGAGTCGAACGGCTAAGTCAATGGCTTCACCTATCCAGCGATTTCGAGAGTCATACCTGGCATTCCGGACGTAAATCCGCTAGACAGTATTGGAATTACCATACCATAATTCAGGGTTTGAATATTAGCGTATAGCGTCAAGCGGTTTGAGAGTGTTAGCAATTGTTATAAAGTCTAACGTCTTACGGATGACCATACCCTCTGAAAAATTAACCCGCTGTGTCGAGAGTATAATTTCGTGTTGAGTGGAAGGAATTAGTATTCATTTCGCTGACGGGCACGTTAGCTTGATGTGTGAATGAGAATATCGATGGTCAAGCATTTCGAGAACGCTACCACCATCGTTGAGAGTCGAGCGGCTATGTCAATGGCTTCACGTATCGCGTGACACCCAGAGTCAAATCAGACAATCCGGAAGAGAGACCGCTGAAGTATATTGTCAACTGACACCATAATTCACTATATATATTCACATTTCAAATGCGCATAAAGTCATTCCTTTTACCGAATACCAAACCTTCCGAGAACCTATCCCGCTGCCGGTAGTGCCCTGCTTAATCAGCACGGAAACAAATTAGTAGGCCTATTAGTGCACGAACACCACATGATTGAGTATAAATATCATGATCGAGAGTCAAAGCGTTCGAGAACGATACCCCCTTCTATGAGAGACGAACTGCTAAGACAATAGCTTCACTTCATCTGTGATTTGGAGAAGCAATCCAGGTAATCCGGAAGTAAATCTGTTGAAGAGTAATTGACACCTTAAATCTCCGTTTGAGAACGAAAGAAAGCTGAGAAGTAGTTGCAGAACATTACCTGCAGGTGTAGGGTCAAACAACATACAGAATGCCTGTCCCTCCGAAAATCTAACTCGCTGTATTGAGTGTATAACACCCTGTTCAGAGGTACGACCTAGTATACATTTACTGACGTGCACCTTAGTTTCATGTACGAATTAGAAGATCGAGTGCCGAACGCTTCGAGAACGTTGCCACTTGCTGTGAGAGACGAACGGCCAAGTGAGTAGCTTTACATATCCTTAGATTCCGATAGTCATCCAGGCATTCCGGGAGTAATTCCGCGGTACAGTATTAGCAATCGGCACCTGAGTTCACGGTATAAATATTAAAGTTCTGACTAAAAACGTTGTGGTACCGTACATATTGGCATACGGTCAAACTATATAGCGAAGGCCTTACCTTCCGAGAACGTATCCCGCTGAATCGAGAGTATATCATCGTGTCCAGGGAAATAAGCTAGTATACATTTTACTGACATCTACCTTAAGTCCATGAATCAATTCGAAGATCGAGGTCAAATCGTTCAAGATCATTACCAGCCACTTTTAATGTCGAACAGCTGAGTCAACGACTTCATCAATAGTTGTGATTGCGAGAGTCCAGCCTGCTATTCCGAGAGTAAATCCGCTGATCATTATTGGCAACAGACCCCTTACTCCATGGTTTGCATTTTAAAATAGATCGTCACCCCGTGTGAGATCGTTGCCAGTTACTACAAAGTAAAGCGTTTTATAGAAAGTCTTACCGACCGGGAAGCAAACTAGCCGTATCGAAGGTGTGACGTGTATATAGAATCAAATTAGTATAAATTATAGTGACGCCATCTAAATTTCATGTATGAATTAGAAGGTCGAGGGTCAAACCGTTCGAGGACGATACCAACTTCTCTGAGACACGAAGGGCTAAGTCAATAGCTTCAGCTATCATGTGATTATGAGAGTCAAACCATGTATTCCTGGTGTAAATCCGCTCAACATTATTGCCAATAGACATCATACTTCGCCGTTTGAATAAAAAAATATAGCGTCAATCCGTTTGAGAACGTTACCAATTGCTAAAAGGACAAACGTTTTACCGAAGACCTTACCCCCCGAAAAGCTAACCCGTTATATCGTGATTATAACTTCGTGTTTGGAGAAAAACATTCGTATAAATTTCAGTGACGGCATCTAAGTTTCATGTATGAATTAGAAGGTAGAGTTTAAAACTGTTTGGGACCGTAACCACCTTCTATGATATTCGGATAGCTATGTCAGTAGATTCACATATCCTGTGTTCCGACAGTTATACCAGGTAATCCCGGAGTGACCGCACCGTACAATATTGGCAATAAATACCTTAATTCACGGTTTGAATATTAATGTAGAAGGTCAATCCATCGGAGAACATTACCAAATGGTGTAAAGTCAAACTTTGTACCTTGCCTTCTAAAAACCTAACCAGTGGAAGCGAGTGTCATGCTTTGTTCCTCAGGGAATCAAATTAGTAGTCATTTTACAGAGACCGACTCCTTATTCTGATGTGCGTATGGAATAATCGAGAGACAAACTGTTCTAGATCTTTTCCACCATCTGTGAGAGGCGAACGGCTAAGTCGATAGCATCACCTCCCTGTGATTCGGATTGTCAAACCAGGTATTCCTGCAGTACATCCGCTGTACACTGTTAACAATGGACACCTTATCTCATGTTAGGAATATTATAGTACGGAGTCCAAAATTTGTAGTCCGTTACATATTTCGATAATGTCAAAAGCTCTACAGAAAGCCTTATCCTCCGAGAAGTTAACCCGATGCATGTAGAGTATTACTACGTACTCAGGGATACAAATTGATAAAAATTGCCGTGACGGGCACCTTAATTTCATGTATGAATTAAAAGCATGAGGGCCAAACCGCTCGAGAATATTGCCAGCTTGAGTGAGCTACGAACAGCTACGTCAACAGCTTCACATATCCAGTGATTCCGTGAGTCAAACAAGGTATTCCTGTGTAAGCCCGCTGAAGAGTTATGGCAATGGACACGTTAATTCACGGTTTGCATATTAAAATTGAGAGTCAAACCGTTTGAGATCGTTACCAATTGCTATAAGGCCAGGAGTTTTTCCGAAGACCATATCCTCCAAAAAAATAACCCACTGTAACGAGAGTGTAACTTCGTGTTCAGAGATAGAAATAAGTATTCATTTCGGTGACGGGCATCCTTATTTCATGTATGAATTAGAAAATCGAGGGTCAAACCATTCGAGACAGTTACCACCTTCTGTGAGAGACGAACGGCTAAGTCAATAGCTTCACCTGTCCTGTGATTCTGAAAGTCAAACGCGATATTCCGGGAGTAACTGCGCTGCACAGTATTAGCAATAAACACGATTTGCAGATTGAAGCAGAGCGTCACGCCGTTTGACAGCGATACCAATTTATATAACGTCATACAGTTTATCACATACGTTACCTTTCGTGAAACTAACAAGCAGTATCGACAGTATATCTTCGGGGATCAGATACACAAATTTATATACATTTCAGTGGCGGGCACCTTAACTTCGTGTAGGAATTAGATGATCTAGTGTCAAACTGTTCGAGATCGTTACCACCTTCTTCCAGTGTCGAACGGCTGAGTCAATAGCTTCACTAATAACTGCGATTCCGAGAGTCAAACTTTGTATTCCCGATGTGAATCTGCTGAACAGTATTGGCAGCAGACACCGCAGTTCACGGTTTGAAAAGAAAAGTAAAGCGTCAACCGTCCAACCAATACCGTTCAGCGCATTTTCTCCTGGAATACCTGAATTGCCTCTCGGAATAAAGGGATAGTTGCAGCTATTGACTTAGATCTGTGACAATTAAGGGAGGTGATAACGTTCGCGAACGGTTTGGCCATCGATCTTCTGATTGATACACGACATTACGGTGCCCGCCACTAAAATATCTACTAATTTGTTTCGCTAAACACGAAGTTGTACCTTCGATACAACCCATTATGTTCCCTGAAGGTAAGGTATCTGGTAAATAGATCGTATCGTTATGCCAACTGGTAACGATCACAAACGGTTTTACGTTCTACTTTAATATGTACACCGAAAATTACGCCCATTGTCAATGCCGTTCAGCGGATATCCTGCGGGAATACCAGGTTTGACTCTACGGGATCACAGGATGGGAGAAGCTATTGGCGTAGCCCTTCGACTTTCGAAGAAGGTAGCCATCGATCTCGAACAATTTCAATCTCGATATTCTAATTCAGACACGAATTAAAGGTACCGTCACTAAATTGTATACTAGCTCGTTCCTCGGAAGGCGGCGATATGCTATCGATGGGGCGGGTCTGATTTTCGGAGGGTATGGAATTTTGTATGGCATGAAACCCTACACGAATATTTAATGTTCTGCTCCGGCTTGACGGCCTCCTTTATTATTCAAACCATGATTGAATGTTATTACTACCAATACAGATCAGCGGATTTACTCAAGGAATACCTGGTTTGACCGTCGGAATCACAGGATAGGTGACGCTATTGCCCTAGCCGTTCGACTCTCAAAGTAGGATGTATCGTTCTCGAACGTTGTGATGCTCGACCTTCTAATTCATATACGAAGTTAAGGTGCCCGTCACTGAAATGCAGACTAATTCCTTTCTCTGAATACGAAATTATACTCTCCAAACGACGGGTTTGCTTCACCGAAGGTAAGGCTGTCGGCAAAGTGTTTGATTTTATACAAATTAGCAACGTTCTAAAACGGTCGGACGCTCTACTTAAATATTCAGACTGTGAATTAAGGTGTCCATTGCCAATACTGTCCTGCGGATTTAATTCATGAATACCTAGTTTGGCTCCCGGAATCACAGGATATGTGAAGCTATTGACTAAGGCGTTCGTGTCTCACAGATGGTGGGAACGTTCACGAATGATTTGACACTCGATCGTCTAATTCATACAAGAATTTAAGGTGTCGAGACTAAGTTGTATATTATTGAGTTTCCCTAAACACGCAGCCATACTCTCGATATGGCGGGTTAGCTTCTCGCACGGTAAGGATTTCTCGAAAACAATTGACTTTATAGAAATGGGGAACGTTCTCGCACGGTGTGACGCTCTGTTTTGATATTCAAAGCGTGCATTGTGGTGTCTATTCCCAATACCATTCTGCGGATTTACTCCCGGACTACCTGGTTTGACGATCGGAATAACAGAATCGATGAAGGTACAGACTTATATGCGATAATCTCAAAAAGAGTTTCCGAAATGGATTTCCTCGCGATCTCCTTATTCGTCCATGTGATTAAGATTCCAGTCATTAAAATGAATGCAAATTTTCATCTACGAACACGTAGTTATACTCTCGATACACCTGGCTTGGTTCTCAGAAGATAAGGCCTTGGGAAAAAATTTGACACAATAGCAACATGTAACGTTCCACAAAAATTTGACGCTCTAGATTAATACTAATACCATGAATCATCGTGTCCATTGGTAATACTGCACTGCGGATTGACTTCCAAAATACCGTGGCCTGACACTCGGAACCACATGATAGTTATAACTACTGACTAGGCCGCTCGACTCTCAAAGTAGTTGATAACGTGCTCGAAAGTATTGATATACGATCTTCTATTTCATTAATGAAATTAAGCTGCGGTCACTGAAATGTATACTTATTTCTTTCTCTGACCACGAAGTCATACTCTCGATACAGCGGCTTAACTTCTGGGAATCTAAGACATTCGGTTACAGGCTTGGCAATGCAGAAATAGGTAACGTTCTCAGCCGGCTTGACACTCTATCTTAATATTCAAACCTCGAATGAAGGTATCTAATGACAATACCGTTCAGTTCATTTACTCCAGCAATACGTGGTTTGACTCTCTGAGTGAAATGATAGGTGATGAAATTGGCAGGGCCGTTCGACTCTCTAAGAATGTGATGACGTTCCTAAATGATGAGGCCCTCGATCTTCTAATTCATACACGAAATAAAGGTGCCTGTCACTGATAGGTGCACCCATTTCTTTCCCCAAGACGAGGTTAAACCCTCGACTCAGCGGGTTTGGTTCGCGGAAGGTAAGGCCTTTGATAAAACGTTTGGCTTTATACCAATTGGTAACGTTCGCAAGTGGTGTGACCCTCTATTTTAATATTAGAACGGTGAACGAAGGTATCTATTCCCAATTCTGTTCAGTGTATTTACTCCAGCAATACGTGGTTTGACTCTTTGTATCAAATGATACGTGAAGCAATAGACAGAGACTTTCGACTCTCAAAGTTGGTGATAACGTTCTCGAACTGTGTGACACTCGATCGTCTGTCTTATTCATGCACGAAATTAAGGTGCCAGTCACTAGAAAGAATACTGAGGTGTTTCTGTGACACGAAATTATACCCACGATACAGCGGATTATGTTCACGGAGGGGATGGTCTTCGGTAAGACGATTGATTTGATACCAATTTGCAACGCTCACAAACGGTTTGCCACTATACTTTAATATTCGAACCATGAAATAAGGTTTCAATTGTCAATGCGCTTCAGCGGACTTACTTTCGGTTTTCCCGGGATGCCTCTCGGAATCACGGGATAGGTGATTCTATTGACTTATCCGTTCGTCTCTCACAGAAGATGCTAACATTCTCGAACGGTTGATCCTCGATCTTGTAATTCATGCATGAAATTAAGGTACTCGCAGCAAAAGGGTATACTAATTCATACCCCTGAATACGGTTTTGTACTCTCTCTTTTGTAAATAATTTGCCTTCGTAAATTCGCAATTCGTAACGTTCTCAAACGGATTGGCGCTCTATTTTAATATTCAAACCGTCAACTAAGCTGTCTATTCCCAATATATTTTGACGAATTTTCTCCCAGAAAACCTGATTTGGCTCTCGGAAACGCAGGATAGGTAAAGCTATTGACGTAGCCGTTCGATACACAAACAATGTGGTATCCGGCACGAACGGTTTGACACTCGATCTTCTAATTCAATCATGAAATTAATCCGCACGTCACTCAAATGCACACTAATTTGTTTCCCGTATCACGTAGTTATACTCTCAATACTGCGGGACAAGCTCTCGGAAGGTAACGTATTCTGTAAAAAGAATGACTTTGGAACAATTGGTAATGTTCTTCGCCGACTTTACACCGCTTTTTAATGTTCATGCCGAGAACACAGGTGTCTACGGGCAATGGTGTACTGCGGATGTACTCCTAGAATGCCTGGTTTGAGTCTTGGCATCCCAGGTTAGGTGAAGGTATTGACTAAACTGTATGACACTGCAAAATGGTGATAACTTTCTCAAACCGTATGACCATCGATCTTCTTATTCATTCATGTTATTAAGGTGCCCGTCACAGAAATGAAAACAAATCTCTGTCTCTGATCACGATATTATACTCTTGACACAGCGGGTTAGATTCACCGCAGGTAAGGCTTTCGGCAAAAGTTCGACGCGATTAAAATTGGTATCGTTCTCAAATGGCTCGGCGCTCTGCTTTAATATTCAAGCCGTGATATAAGGTGTCTAATAACAATACTGTTCAGCTGATTTTCTCCTGGAATCCTCATTTGACGTTCCGAATCGTATGATTGGTGAAGCTGTTAACGTAGCGGTTCGACTCGCAAAGGAGGTGGTAACGTTCTCGAATGGATTGTCACTCGATCTTCTAAATCGTACTTCAAATGAAGGTGCCCGTCTCTAATGTGTATAATAATTTGCTTCCATGATCACGAAGTTATACTCTCGATACGGCAGGATAGCTGCACGGATGGTAAAGCTTGCTGTAATCAGTTTGCCTGTATACTTAAAGGTAAAGTTCTACAACGGTTTGATGCCCTTGTTTAATATTCGAACAGTGAATTAAGGTCTTTGTTGCCAATCCTGTCCAGCGTATTTACTCCCGGATCGCCTGGATTACGCTTTGCAATCACAGGATAGGTGAAGCTATTGTCTTAGCCTTTCAAATCTCGAAATGGGTGGTATCGTTCTTGAAATGTTTGACCTTCTTTCATCTAATTCATACATAAAATTAAAGTGACGCCACTCACATGTATAACATTATGTGCCTCTAAATAGGAAGTTATGCTATCGTTACAGCGGGTTGGCATCCCGGATGGTAAGGACTTCGGCAATACGAATGATCTCATATCAGTTGGAAATGATCTCTATTTCCAATTCTGCACATAGTATTTACTCCCGGTATATCTCGTTTGACTCTCACAATCACTGCATAGGTGTAGCTAATGACTTAGGTGTTCGTCTCTGGTAAAAGGTGCCAATGTTCTCGAGCGGCTTAAGCCTCAATATTCCAATTCAATCGTGAAGATAAGGAGCCCGTCACTGCAATGAATACTAATTTCCTCCACTGAACACGAACTAATGCTATCGATACACCGGGTGAATTTTTTAGGTGGGTAAGGTCTTCGGTAAAATGTTTGACTCTATAGGAATAGGTAACGTTCTACAACGGTTTTACGCCCTTAACTAAAATTTGAACCGTGATCTAAGATGTATTCGGCAACATTGTTCAACGGATTTACTCCAGGAATGTGTTCTTGGACTTTCGCAATCAGACGATACATGATGGTATTGCCTTAGCGTTGCCGCTCGCAACAACCATGATAACACTTTGGAACGGTTTGACCGGCGATCTTATAATTCCTACATGAAATTATCGTGTCCGTCACTGAAATGAGCAGCAATGCCTTTGTCCGAACACGAAATTATATCTCGAAATGGCGGGACTGGTACACTGGAGGTATGGTTTCTGTAAATAGCTTTGACTCCACACCAATATGTACCGCCCTAAAGCGGTCTGACGTCTAGCATTAATAATCCATCCCTAATTTAATGTGTTTATTTCCAATAATGTATAGGGTACTTACTCCCGGAACACCTGCTTTGACTTTCGGAATCACAGGATGGGTGAAACTATTATCTTATCCGTTCGATTTTAAGGAATGTGGTACCGATCTCGAAAGGTTCAACCCTCGATGTTGCAATTCATACATGAAATTGAGGTGCTCGTCACTAGAATGTATGGTAACTTGCTTTTCTAAACATGAAGTTGTACTCTCGATGCAGCGCGTTATCTTTTCGGAGGGTAAGGTCTTCGGTATAACTTTTGACCTTATATATATTGGTAACGTTCTCAAACGGTTTGACGCTCTATATTTAATATTCAAACCGTGAAATAAGTTGACTATTACTAATACTGTTCACCGTTTATACTCCCGGAAACCATGGTCCGACTCTCGGAACTGCATGATAGGTGAAGCTATTGTGTTATATATGCGATTTGAAGACGAAGGTGGTACCGTTCAAGAACGGTTTCACCCTCGATCTCCTCATTCATGCATGAAATTAAGGTGCCCTTCACTGCACTGTATACTAATTTGTACTTCTGAGAACGAAGAAATACTCTAAATACATCGAGTTAAGTTCCGGGAGGGTAAGGTTTTGTGTGAAACTTTTGACACTATCCCAATATGTATCGGTAAGCAAATATTTGACCGTGTATTTTAATATTCTAACCGCGAATTAAGGTGTCCATTGCCAATAGTGTACAGGGGATTGACTCCCGGTAAACCCAATTTGACTCTCCGAATCACAGGACTGGTGAAACTATAAACTTAGCCATTCAACTCTTAGAGAAGGTGGTAACGTTCCCGAACGGTTTGGTCATCGGTCATTTAATTCATTCGTGAAGTTAAGGTACTCGTCACTAAAATGTACAATAATGTGTTTCCCTAAACACGTATCTATACTCTCGCAACGAGGGGTCAGGTTCTTGGACGTTTAGGCCATCGGTAAAGAGTTTGACTTGCTACCAAACGGTATCATTGAATCTTAACTCACGGTATGAATATTAAAGAACAGAGTCACTCTGCTGAAGAACGTTACCAATTACTGTAACGTCATACTCCATACCGGATACCTTACTTTTCGGGATAATAACCCGCTGTAACGTTGGTATAACTTCGACTTCAGGGAAAGAAATTAGACTCCATTTCTGTGACGGGCACCTTAACATCATGTATGCATTAGGAGTTCGAGTGTCAAACGTTTCGTGAACGTTACCACCTTCTTTTAGAGACGATCGGCTAAGTCAATACCTTCACATACTGTATGATTCCAAGAGTCAAACAAGGTCATCCAGTGGTAAATCCGCTGTACGGTATTGGAAATGGACACCCTGGTCCACGGTATAAATATTAAACTATAGGGAGAAACCGTTGTACAACGTTACGCATAGGTATTGAGACAAACTTTTTATCGAAGGCCCTACCTTCCGCGGACCTAACCCGCTGTATCGAGAGCATAACTTCATGTCCGGAGAAAAAAATTAACACACATTTTCGTGACGGTCATCTTAACTCCATGTGTGAATTAGAAGGTAAAGTGTCAAACCGATCATGGACGTTATCACATTGTTTGGGAGTCGAGAAGCTAAGTCACTACTTTCAGGCATCCTGCGATTCCGAAAATGAAACCTTGTATTCGGGGAGGAAATCCGCTGTACAGTATTGTCGTTAGTCTCACTACTTCACGTTATGAATTATAATGTGCAGAGTCAAGCCGGTATACCAGGTTTGGCTAATGGAATCACAGGTTCGGTGAAGGTACTGACATAGCAGTGCGTCCCACAATGTGGGTGATAACGACGGGATAGACTCGCGATCTTCCTATTCATTCACGAAATTAAGGTGCCCGCCACAAAGGTGAATACAAATTTTGTTCTATAAGGACGTTCTTATAACATGGATACACCGGGTTTTGCTCTCGGATGGTAAGGCCATGCTAAAAATTTTGACATTATAACAATGAGTAATGATCTATAAAGGTTTGTCGCACTACTTTATTATTCATGCCGTGGTTGAACGTGTCCATTAGTCATTCTGCACTGCGGATTGACTTCCAGAATACCTAGCCTGACCCTCGGAATCGCATGATAATTGTAGCTACTGACTAATCCGCTCGACTCTCAAAGGAGGTGGTAATGTTTGACTCCATACCAATACGTAACGTTCTTCAAATGTCTGAATCTCTACTTTGTTACTCATACCGTAAAATAAGGTATGTATTGCCAAAACTCTTCTGCGTATTTTCACCCGGAATACATGGATTGACTCTCGGGATTAAAGGATAGGTGAAGATATTGACTTAGTAGTTCAATTCCCAAAGAAGGTGGTAACGTTCTCGATGGGTTTGACCATCGATCTTCTTATTCATACATGAACTGAAGGTGCCCGACACTGAAGTGTTTACTAATTTGTTTCCCTGTACACGAAGTGATACCCGCGATACAGAGGGCTATATTCTAGACAGTAAGGTGTCAGTTAAAGAGTATGCCGTTATACCAGTTGGTAACGATCTCAGAAGCTTTGACGCTCTACTTTAAAATTCAAACAGTGAATTAACGTGTAAATTGGCAATAATATTCAGCGGACTTACTCTCGGAATAACTGGTTTAACTTTCGAAATCATAGGACATGTGATGCTATTGACTTAGCTACTCGTGTCTCATAGAATGTGGTAACTTATTCGCAAGGTTTGAACCTCGATCATCTTATTCATAATGAAACTAAGGTCCCCGTCACTAAGAGGTTTGCTACAAACACGTTGCCATACTCTCGATACAGCGGATTAGAGATTCGAAGGGTAAGGCCTCCAGTCTAACTTTTGACTTTATACCAAACGGTAACACTCCCAAATGGGGTGACGATCTACTTTAATATTAAAACCGTGAATTACGGTGTCTAATGCCAACCCTGTTCTGTGAATTTGCACCAGGAACACCTGATTTGACTCTCGGAATCTCAGGATAGGTGAAGCTATTGACTTAGCCGTTTGAATCTCAAAGATAGTGGTAGCGTTCTTGAACGGTATGACTCCCGAGTTTTCTATTCATGCATGAAATTAAGGAACTCGACACTAAAATGTATACAACTTAGTATATCTGAACACGGTGTAACACTCCCGGTACAGCGAGTTAGTTTTTCGAAGGGAAAGGCATTCTGTAATAAGTTTGACACTACACCTATATGTAATGCTCCACATCGGCTTGACGGCCTGCTTTTCATATTCGAACCGTGAACTAAGTTGTCGATTTACTATACTCTTCAGTGGACTTACTTCAGGAATACCTGGCTTGACTCGCCGAATCACACGGTAGGTGAAGCAATTGACTTTTCCGTGCGTCACTAAAAGAAGGTGGTAACGTTCTCGAAAGGTTTGACGTTCGACCTTCTAATGCACACATGAAGTTAAGGTGCCCGTCACTGAAATGGAGACTGATTTCATTATCTGAACACCGACTCTAATATACTATTATGATTTATCCTATTTTATTCGGAATTTCAAGTTTTTGATTTCAGAAATTAAATCGTACATGAAATGTGCCTTTGGAATTAGTTGAGCATACATTTGTGACTATATTTTGTTATATTACTTGTTATATTATATGATTGTCTCCACATGCACCTCCGCTGCCGGCACGAAACGACTGAATTCGTGTAGTGGTTGCGTTCGGTAGTTGGGAACGACACAACTTGATGGTCGTCGGAAATTACTATTTGCCTGATATTGTACCATATGCATTGTTTCTCAGTTTTCCATTTGGTTAAACATACTGTAATTTAATATTATGAAATTTTCGATTTATTTCAAAATTCTAACTTTTTGTTTTATAAAATTGTAACTCTTTGAAAAAGTTCCTTTCGAATTAGTTGAACTTATCTTTATTCCAGTATTTTGTTACGCTTGTTGTTATATTATAATATTGTCTGTATACGTACCATTCCAGCCAGAGCAAGACGACTATCTAGGTCCTGTAGTCGTACACGGCAGATCAAAGTGGCATTACTGTATGGTTTCAGTTAATTCCATATCCTTAATTTTGTATCATATGCATTCTGTTCCAGTCTTCTATTTATTTATAGATACTGTAATTTACTGTTATTATACTTTCGTTCTTCTTCGAAATTTTCAATGTTTATGTCAAAAAATTGCATTTCCTAGGAAAAGTGCTTTTGAAAATAGTTGAGCGTACGCACTAATGACATTATCTTGTTAAAAATGTTGTTATTTGACATGATTGTCTGTATATGTACCTACGCTGTCGGAGCTACACGACTGGCCGGGGCTTGTAGTTGCGTTCGGGAGATCGGAGGGATACTACTGTATGGTCTACGTTAATTTCTTTAACCCTGCATTTGTACCGTATGCAATTATTCCCCAATTCTCCCATTTATTTACACATACTGTAATTTAATGTTATAATATCTTCGATTCTTTTCAAAATTTTCATTTCTTATTTGATAAATTTGTAGAGTTTACGTTTGCTATATTTTTTCGTTACCCTCATTGATACTTCATATGATTGGCTGTATGAGGACGTACGCTTCCAGACCGACATTGCTGAAGTGGTATTGCTGATGCGTGCTGTAGATCAGGGCAGCATATTGCATTGTCATTGTTAATTACTTTAACAATAAGATTGTACCGTACCCATTCTTTCGCAGTTTTCCATTTATTTCTACACACTGCAATTTACTTGTATGATATTTCCGATTTTCCTCAAAATATCCAACTGACAATATCAAAAATTGTATTTCTCAGCAAATGTGTCTTGGGAACTATGTGAGTGTACGTTCATGGCAATATTTTGCTAATCCGATTGTTGCTTTATATGATAGTCTGTATGCGTACTTACGCATCCAGTGCTACAAGACAAGAGACGACTCGCTGATGTGTTCGGCAGATCGGAGGGACAATACTAGCTGGTCTACGTTAATTTCTTTAATCATGGTATCGTAACGTATGCATTTTGTTCGCTTTTTTATTTAATACTACATGCCGTTATTTACAGTTTTGATTTTTTCGATTTCATACAAAATTCCAATTGATAATTTCAATAATTGTATTTCGTAGTAAAAGTGTATCTGAAAGTAGTTGAGTGTACGTTTATGCCAATATTTTGTTATACATATTGTAATTTTATGCGGTTGTCTGTATACGCACCTATGCTTCCAGCACGACACAGCAGGATTTATGCTGTAGTTGTGTTGACATGATAAGAGCGACGCTGCTATATAATCTTGGCCAATTTCTTTAAACCCTATGTTATAGCGTTTGCAATCTTTCGCAGATTTCTATTTATTTCTACATGCTGTAACTTACTGTTATGATATTTTCAATTTCTTTTCCATAATTATCAATTTTAATTTTAAGAAATTGTATTTCCCAGTAATATTGTCTTTGGAATTAGTCGAGTATTCGTTTATGACATTATTCTGTTTAACTTAATGTTATTTTATATGATTGTCTCTATACGAACCATCGGTGCCAGTGTAACACGACTGGCGATGTCTTTTAGTTGCGTACTGCAGAGCAATGCAGCAATACTGTGTGATCTTCGTTAATTTCTCTATCTTAGATATTGTACCGCATGCAATTTTGCCAGTCTGCATTTGTTTATATATTCTGTCATTTACTGTTACGATATTTTCGATTTGCTTCGATATTTTCAATTTATCGTTGAAAAAATTGTGTTTGATAGTAAAAGCGTCTTTGGAATTTGTTGAGTTTACATTTATGACATTATTATGTTGATCTTATTCGTATTTAATATGATTGTCTGTATCCGTACCTATGCTGGCGGGGCAACACTAATGGCGATATCCTGTATTTGCGTACAGCAGATCGAGGCGACACTACTTTAGTGTCCCAGTTAAGTTCGTAAACTTAATTTTGTATGGTATGCATTTAATCCCAGTCATCCGTTTATTTAATCATACAGTAATTTACTGCTCTCATATCTTCGATTTTCTTTCAAAATTGTCAATTTTCAATTTTGAGAATTGTATTCCTTACTAATATTGTCCTTTGAGATAGTTGAGTTTACGTCTATGATAATATTATGTTAAACTTATTGTTATTTTATTTGATTATCTGTATACATGCCTACGCTTCCAGTGCGCACGACTGGAGTGGTCTTGCAGTTCCATTCGTTAGAGCGGAGCGACAATACTCTTTGGACATTGCTAGTTTCTTTATCCTTAATATTGTACCGTAAGAATTCGTTCGCAGTTTTCTATTTATTTCTACGTGCTGTAATTTACTGTTATGGTACCATCGATTTTTCAAAATTTTCAATTGTTAGTTCAAAAATTGTATTTCTTAGTTTAAGTTTCTTTCGAATCAGTTAAGCCGAGGTTTATGACAATATCTTGTTGAATTTGTTGTATTATATGATTGTCTGTATGCGTACCTACGCTCCCGGAGCGACACGGCTGAAGTGATCTTGCAGTCGAGTTCGGTGGATTGGAGCGACACTACTCTATGGTCCTTCCTAACTTCTGTAACCGTAGTAATATACCGAAGCGTTCTTTCGCTGCTTTCAATTTATTTCTATATAGCGTAATTTATTGTTATGGTATTCTCGATTTCTTTATTTAATTTCCAATCATTTATTTCAAAAATTGTACTTTTTGTAATAGTGCCTTTGGAATTAAAAGAACCTAACATTAAGGAAATATTTTGTTACATTTGTTGTCATATTAAATGATTGACTGCATGCGTACATACGCTGCTGGCGCGACACTGGCGAGGTTTTGTAATTGCGTACGGCAAAGCGGAGCGATACTAGAGAAAGATCATTGTTAATTTCAGTAACCTCGATTTTGTACCGTCTGCATTTCTTTGCAGTTTTCCATTTATTTAAATATACTGTAATTGAATGTTATGATTTTTTCCCATTTTTTCAGAATAATCAATTTTTAGTTTAAGAAATTGTATAGCATAGTAGAAGTGCCATCGGTATTAGCTGACTGTACGTTAATGACAATATTATGTTAAAATCTTTGAGGTAATATATGATTGTCTCTGTAAGTACCTACGCATCCGCCAATACACGACAGGCGCTGTCTTGTAGTTGCGTTCGGATGATCGGTGCGGCGAACAGAATGGATTTCGTTGATATCTTTAACCGTATTATTGTACCGTATGCATTCTTTCGCAGTTTCCTATTCGTCTTTACTCACTGTAAATTACTGGTATGATCTTATCGACTTTCTTCTAACTTTTCAATCTTCATTTTAAAGAATTGTTTTCCTTAGTGACAGTGTCTTTGGTACTAGATGAGTGTACGTTTATGCCAATGATTTGGTAAGCTTTTTGTTGTTTTATATGACTGTCTGTATATAAAACTACGTTGTTTGAGGGACACGACTGTCGAGGCCTTGTAGTAGTGTACGGCAGAACGAAACGGTGCTGGTGTATGATCTTCGTGAATTTCATTAACTTTGATTTTGTACCGTATGCATTCTTCCGCAGTTTCCTGCTCATTTCTGCGTTCAGTAACATATTGCTATGATATTTCCGATTTTTTACAAAATTTCGTATGTGTAACTTTAAAAATTGCCTCTGTCAGTAAAAGTGTCTTTGGAAATATTTGAGTGTACGTTTATGAATATACCATCTTAATCTTATTATTACTTCATACGACTGTCTGCGTACGTACCTACGATTCGGAGCGAAACGGGTGGAGTTCTCTTGCAGTTGCGTTCGGAATATCGGAGCGATAGTACTGTATGGTCTTTGATAATTCCTTTGACATTGATATTGTACCGTATTCTGTTTATGTCTACATACTGTAATTTGCTGTTATGATATCTCCAATTCTTTTCAAAATTTTCAATTTTTGGTTTAAAAGATTGTATTAATAAGTGAAAGTGTCTTTGGAATTAGTGGAGTGTACGTTTAAGCCATTATAATGATGAAACTTATTTTTATTTTACATAATTGTCTTTATTCGTACATACGCTTGCAGAGCGACAAGCCTCTTATGGTCATGCAGTTGCGTTCGGCATATCGGACAGACATTACGGTACTATCATCGTTAACTTCTCTAACCATGGTATTCTGTCGATTGCATTCTTTCGATATTTACTATTTATTCCTACATTATGTGATCTACTGTTATGATATTTCCGATTTTATTCAAACCCTCCAATTTTCTATCTCAGAAACTGTATTTTTTAGGAGAAGTGAAAACTTCAAAGCAGTTACATACAGTT
Organism: Lasioglossum baleicum; assembly: GCF_051020765.1. Taxonomy (NCBI): domain Eukaryota; kingdom Metazoa; phylum Arthropoda; class Insecta; order Hymenoptera; family Halictidae; genus Lasioglossum; species Lasioglossum baleicum. Next base: position 37,238 of record NW_027469697.1, read on the forward strand.
TGTACAAATAAATGAAAAACTGAGAATAAAATTCTTGCTGTACAATATCAAGGTTAAAAACATTATCGAAGACCATCCAGTAGACTCGCTCCGTTCTGTCGCACGCAACTACAAGACCGCGCCAGACGTCTCGCGCAAACAGCGTAGATGCATACACAGACAGTCGTACAAAATAACAATTATTTGAACAGAATAATGTCATACGGGCACACTGAACTAATTCCAAAGTCACTTTTCCTAAGATGTGCATTTTTCTATGATAAAGATTGAAAACATCGAAGAAAAATCGAAAATATCATAACAGTAAACTACAGAATGCATAAATAAATGGCAAACTGAGAAAAAATTCGTACGATACAAAATCAAGATTAATGGAATTAACAAATACCATTCAGTTGTGCCACTCCGATTTGCCGTACGCATCTACAACACAGCGGAAGTCGTGTGGCACCGGCTGCGTAAGAACGCAAACAGACAATCATGTAAGATCACAAAAAGTTTAAGAAAATATGTCCATACAGTTAGGCTTGTCTGATTTCAAGGTCAATTTCTCAGAAAAGTATAATTTCTGAAATAAAAAATTGGAAATTTTGAAAAAATGGAATATATATTAACAGCAAATTACAGTTTGCGCAACGAAATAGAAGACGGTGGATAAAATTCCTACGGTACCTCATCAAGGTTAAAAATTTTAACGATGATCTTACAGTAGCGTCGCTCCGATCTACCGAACTCAACTGCAAAACCACTCCAGCAGCGTCACTCCGGAAGCGTATATACGAATAGTGGCACTCAAATAATACGACAACAAAATCAGTACAATATTCTCCTAAACGCAAACTCAACTAATTCAGCAGACACTATTACCAACAAATTCAGTTTTGGAAGTTAAAGACTGGAAATTTTGATGAAATCAGAAATATGATAACAGTAAATTACAGAATGTAGAAGCAAACAAATCTGCGAATGAGTGCGTACGGTATAAAGTCAAGGTTACAGAAATTGTAGAAGACCATCCAGTAGTGACTCCCCAATCTGCCGTACGCAACTAAAAGACCATTCTTGTTGTGTTGATCTCGCAGCGTAGCGACGTATACAGACAATCATATGAAATAACATTATATTTATCAAAATACTGTCACTAACGTAGACTCAACAAGTTCCAGGGACACTTTTACTATTGAACCAACTTTTTAAAATAAAAGTGGAGAGTGTTGAAACAAATTGAAGATATCACAATAGTAAGTTACAGCGAGTACAAATAAATGGAAGACTGGGAAACAATGCATACAGTACAGTATCATGGATAGATAAATAATCGAAAATCATGTAATAGTGTCGCCCCGATATACCGAATGACACTGCAAGACCATTCCATTCGTGATGCTCCGGAAACATAGACGCGTATTCAGACAATCATAAAAGATAATAATGGATTTAACGCAATATTGTCATAAACGATCACAAAACTAATTCCAAAAGGCACTTTTACTAAGAAATACAATTTCTTAAAATGCAAATTGAATATCGCGAAAAATATCGAAAATATCATAACATAGTAGTGACAGTATTTGTATATAAATAGTAAACTGGGAAAGAATAATTACGGTACAATATTAGGGTTAACGAAATTAACGAAGACCATACAGTATGCCGCTCCGATCTCCCAAACGCAACTACAATACCATTCCAGCTGTGACGCCTCGGGAGCGTAGATCCGCATACACACAACCATATAAATAATAATTAGCTTAAGAAGATACTGGCACAACCGTAAGCTCAACTATATCCAAAGAAACTTTTACTATGAAAAGTATAAATAAATGGATGACAGGGAAGGAATGCATGCGGTACAGTATCAAGGTTAGATAAATTATTGACTATCATGCAGTAATGTCGGTCCGATATACCGAACGCAACAGAAAGACATACCAATACGTGTCTCTCCGGCAGCGTAGGTATCTATAGCGACAATATAATAATACAACAACTAATTCAACAACATATTGTCATAAACGTACACTTATCTAATTGCAATGACTCAATTCCTAAGAAATACAATACTTGTAATTAAGAAATTGGAATCTTGAAAATAATTGAAAATATCCTTACAGTAAACTACAGTATATAGGAATAAATACAAAACAGCAAAAGAATTCTTACGGTACAATGCAAGGTTAATGATATTAACGAAGATCACACACTAGCGTCAATCCAATCTACCGAACGCAACTACAGGAGCACGCCAGTCGTGACGCTCCAGAAGCGCCGGTACGTGTGCAGTCACTCATGCAATATAACCAAGAATTCGTCAAAATATTGTGATAAACGTACACTCAACTATTTCCATAGACACATTTACGAAGAAATAAAATGTTTTAAACCAAAAATTGAAAATTTTGAAAAACATCGACATTGTTGTAACAGTAAATTAAATACTCATAAATATATAGACAGTTGCGATCGAATGCATATGGTGCAATATTAAGGTTAAAGAAATTAACGAAGGCCATGCAGTAGTGTCTTTTGTGCGCAACTACAACACCATTGCAGACGTGTCTCTCCGGCAGCGTAGGTGCGTATACAAAAAGTCTTATAAAGTAACAAAGAATTTAACACAATATTGTCATAAACGTACACACAACTAATTGCAATGACACATTTACTAAGAAATACAATTTATTATTGCAAAAATTGAAAATTTCGATAAAAAAAAAATTTTCATAACAGTAAATTACAGACTGCACAAATAAATGGACAAAATGGGGTGAATGGATATAGTTCAAAATTATGGTCAATGAAATATAACGAAGACCATACCAGCATGCCGCTGCTATCTGACGTACGCAACTACAAGACTTCGCCAGTCGTGTTGTTCCGGCAGCGACGGAACGTGCAGAATCAATCATACAAAATAACAATGAATTTAACATAACATTGTTATAAGCGTGCACTCAACAAATTTCAAAGGCACTTCAACTAAGGAATACAATATTTTTGTATAAGAATTGAACATTTCGAAGAAGATCGAAAATATCATAACAGTAAATTACATTATTTATAAATAAATGGAAACTGCGACAGAATGCATACGGTACAATATTATGGTTACAGAAAGGAGTGAAATCCGACCAGTGATGCCGCCTCGATCTGAAGAACGCTACTACAAAGCCTTGCCAGTCGTGTTGGCCCGGCAGCGTAAGTACGTATACAGACAATCATATAAAACATCAACAAATTCAACAAAATATTCTCTTAAACGTGCACTCACCTAGTTATAATGACACTTGCACTGAAAGAAATACAATTTTTTAAAGTACAGATTGAAAATGTGGAAGAAAATTGTAAATATCATAACTGTAAATTACAGTATTTGTAAAAAAATCGAAAATTGCGAAAGAATGCATACGGTACAAAATCAAGGTTAATAAATGACTAAAGAGCATTCATTATGTCTCTGCTATCTGCCTTACGCAACTACAAGACCACCCCAGCCGTGTGGTTCCGCTAACGTAGTTACGCAAACAACCGTATGCATTAACTATTCGATTAACAAAATATCGTCATAAGCGTACACATAACTAACTCGATGGCAATTTTCCTAAGGAGTATAGTTTTTGAACATAGAAGTTACAAATTTTGAAAAAAATCCAAAATATCATATGCGTAAATTACAGTAAAACTGGGAAAAAATGACTGCGGTGCAAAGTCAAATTTAAAGAAAATACCGAAGATCAGACATTAGCGTCGCTCCGATGGTCGGAATGCAACTGCATGAACACTCCAGCAGCGTCACCCCGTAAGCGTAAGTACGTATAAATGCAGAAATATGAAATTACAATAGGATTGACGAAATAATATCATATATGTGCACTCAAATATTTCCAAAGACACTTTCACCAAGATATACAATTTTGTAAACTAAGAATTGAATTTTTGAAAAAAGTCAGAGTTGTAATAGCAGTAAATTACAGTATGCATAAATAAAAATGAAAACTGGGAAAAATTGCATGTGGTGCAAAGTCAGGGATTACAAAATTAGCGAAGACCATCCAGTAGGCCGCTCCGTTTGCCGTGCGCTACTATAAGACCTCGAAGGTCGTGTCGTTCAAACAGCGTAGGCATATATACAATCATATAAAACATCAAAAAGCTAACCAATATATCGTCAGAAACGAACACTCACCTAATTTCGTGGACACTTTTACTACGAAGTACAATTTTTTAAAATAAAAATTTTAAATTTTGAAAAAATCAAAAATATTAATACAGAAAATCACAGTATGTAATAATAAATGGAAAACTGGGAAGGAATGCATACGTTACCAAAGCAAGGTCAAAGAAATGATCGGAGGTCATACAGTAGTGGCGCTCCGATCTTTCATTCTTAACTGCAAGTTCACTCCAGATATGTGGCTCCGGAAGCGTAGGCTCGTGTACGGACAATCATATAATACATCAACAAATTCAATAAAATGTAGTCACAAACATACTGTCAGCAAATTCCGAAAACAATTTTACTGAGAAATACAATTTTACAAACTGAATATTGAATATTTTGAAACAAATCGAAAACATAACAGTTAATCAGCGGATGTATATGTAAATGGAAGACTAGGAGAAATGCATTCGGTGCAAAATCATGGTTAGCAAAATTATCGAAGACCGTACCGTCTTGTCGATCCGACCTGCCGTACGCAGCTACAAGATCACTCCAGACGTATCGCCCCGGAAGATTAAGTACGAATGCAGACAATGATAAATAATAGCAATATGTTGTACAACATATTGTCATGAACTTAAACTCATATAATTCAAATGACATTACTAGGAAATACAATTTTCAAAATTATAAATTGATAATTTTCAACAAAGAAAAGATCAAAAATATCATACCTGAAAATTACAGAATAGAGTAATAAATAAAAAACTGGGAACAAATTATTACGGTACCACATTAAGGTCAAAGAAAGTATCAATGGCCGTAGAGTATTATTGTTCCGATGTACGGTGCGTAACTACAAGGCTACGCTAGTCGTGTCGCACTGGAAGCCTAGTTACATATACAGACAATCGTTTAAAAAAAACAACGTGTCTACAAAATATAGTTATAAACGTACTCTGAGCTATTTCCAAAGACACTTTTACTAAGAAATTCGCTTTATGAAATTAAAAACTCGAAATTGTAAGAAAGTATCGTTGCAGTCCATTACTATATGTATAAAATAATCGAAGACTGCGAAGAAATGCATACAGTACAGAATGAAGATTAAAGGAATTAACGATGACCATCCATAGTGCCTCTCCGATCTACCATGGCCAACTACAAGACCACGCCTGTCTTGTCGCTTGGGAAGCGTTGATGCGAATTATAGACATTTGTATAAAAGAACAATAAGTTTAAGAAAATATTGCCATAAACGTACAATCGACTAATTCGAAAGACACTCTTACTATGAAATACAATTTTTTAAGCTGGAAATGGAAAATTATGTAAAAAAATCGAAAATATCAAAGCAGTAAGTTACTGCATGTAGAAATAAATAGGCAGCTGCGAATGAATGCAAACGGCAGAATATCATGGTTATAGAAACGATCGAAGACAGATACAGCAGTGTCGCTCCGACTTAGTGAACGCAACTACAAGACCACTCCATTCGCGTCGTACCGGTAGCGGAGGAACGTATACAGTAAATCCTACAAAATAACAATAATTTTAACAAAACAATGTCATAAACGAATACTCAACTTATTCCAAGGTCACTTTTACTAAGAAATGCAATTTTTTGAAATAAAAATTGATGTTTCGGAAAAAGTTGGAAACGTTAAAACAGTAAATTATAGTATGTATTAATAAATGGAAGGCTGGCAAGAATGCAGACTGCATAAAGTCAAGGTTAAGGAAATTAACGAGGTCCATCTAGTACTGTCACTCCGAGCTGTTGAACGCAACTACAGGATCACACCAGCCGGGTCGTTCGGCAGCGTGGGTACGTATAGAGACAATCTAATAAAATAACTATAAGTTTTACAAAATATTGTCATAATTGTACAGTCAACTAATTTCTAAGGCAATTTTACTAAGAAATACAATTATTTAACCTACAAATTAAAAATTAAGCAGGAAATAGGAAATAACATAACAGTAAAATACAGTTTGTATATACAAATTGAAAACAGCGGAGAAATGCATACGGTACATAATCACGGTTACTGAAGTTTACGAAGCCCAACCAGTATGCCCCTCCGATATGCCGTACGCAACTATAAGACTTCGCCAGTCGTGACGCTTCTACAGCGTGAGTACGTATGCAGACAATCATATCAAATAACAATAAGTTTTCAGTATAACGACATGAACGTGCACTTAACTAATTCCAGAGACACCTATAGAATGAAATACAATCATTTAAATTAAAAATTGAAAATTATGAATGGAATGGAAAATATTGTAACTGTAAATTACAGTATGTACAAGGAAATGGACAACTTGGATGAAATGTATACGGTACAATATTATGGTTGAAGGAATTACCAAATACCATCCAGTACTCCGCACCGATCTGCCGTAAGCAACGACAAGATAACAAAAGCCGTGTCGCTTCGGGCGCGCACGAATAGAGTCAATCAAATAAAAAAAACATAGATTATAATATAATATTGTCGTAAACGTAGAAACAAATAATTCCAAAGAAACTTTTTCCTAGAAATATTGTTTTCGATTATAAGGACTGCAAATTTTGAAAAAAATCGGAAATATCATAACAGGAAATTACAGTATGTATATATAAGTGGGAAAAAGGGAAGGGTGCATATTCTACAATATCAAGGTTTGAGAAATTAAAGAGGATCATACAGTTGTGCCGCTCCGACCTTCCGTATGCAACTGCAAGTCCACTCCTGTCGTGACGCTCGGGAAGCGTAGGTACGAATACAGATAATATAAGATAACAATATGTTTAACAGAGTATTGTCATACACGTACACTCAAGTAACTACAAAGATTCTTTTCCTAAAGGTCACAATTTTTTATATAAGAATTTTTAGAAAATTTGAAAATAAAATGAGAAAATACCATACCAGTAAATAACAGTGTGTTGTACTAAATAGAAAACTGCGAAAGAATGCATACGATACTTTAGTATGGTTTAAGAAATTAACGAAGACCAGACAGTAGTGTCGCTCCGATGCACCATATGCAACTACAATACCACTCCAGACGTGTAGATCCGAAAGAGTAGGTACGTATAGGGATAGTCATATAAAATCACGAAGAATTTAAGAGAATATTGTCATAAACGTACACACCACTATTTCCTAGCATGCTCTTAATAAAAATTGCACTACATAAAATTAAAGATAAGAGATATTGAAATGAATCGGATATATCAGAACATTAAACTGCCATATGTAGTATTGAACAACAATGTAAGCAAAATGCATACGTTACAATATCAAGATTAAAGGAATTAGTGATGAGCAACCAGTGGCGTGTCTCCGATGTACAGTATGCGACTACCTTTTCGTCCGAAACTTCCTTCGATAGATTACTCGAACGAGTGTCTACGTTCTTTTACGAAACGCAGACTATTTTTAAACTTAAAAAGATTTTATTTACAATGGTACAATGTTACTTGGGTGATTGAGGGTGTAAATGTTGTGACTGATTCGTGATTCGTTTGTTTCTGTCTGGTTTCGAATGGTGTTGCGTGTTTTATAGTTCGTGGTGTTGGCGTGACTTGTGGATGTGTCTTGTGCGTGGTGGCTGTCTCCTCTTCCATTGGTGATTTGATTATCGGAGTGTGTGACTTGGTTTCGGTGGGCCTTGATGGAGAGGGAAGTTTAAATAATTTGGAAGTTTATGGTTATTAGGTTTCGGGTAAAGAATTATAAGGTCAGCGAGTCTCGGGGATGATGGTCATAAAGAAATAAACCGTCGTCCTCAGACTCGGATGCTTGCTGTTTTAGGGTGCGTATGGGTGGCAGATGTGCTGCGTCCGGTTTATTGATGGAATGAAAGGTTCGGGAGGCTTAGGACTAATTGTCTCTTTGTTTATGTTGGAGTTGTTAGAAAAGGCTGAATATTGTTCGGGTATTTCAGGCGGCCTTAGGCTATGGGACCTTAGTCATAATAAAATAATCTAATGCCCCCTAGTCGCGGGCCTTTGTTCTAGGATTAGGATTTTCAGGAGTCCGCGAGCCAAGAGGCCAGGGTTGTAAAGGAATAAACCGTAGTTTCCTTGACTCGGGCGTCCGGTATTTGGGAATGAATGGAGAGAGCGAACAACTGCAACGACATTCCGACGGGTTGATCCGGAGCCCCGATGTGCATACCGTGAGAAGCAGATTCATGATATACCGATATACCGTACCTAACTGCAAGTCTCCTTCAATCGTGTCCGCTCCCGACACGTAGGTATGCATACGCATAATCATATAAAATAACAGTAAGTTTAACAAAATAATATAAGCAACGTACAATCAACTATTTTCAAAGACACGTTAACCAAGATATATAATTTTTTAGAATATAAATTTGAAGTTATGAAAAAAATTCAAATTTTCATAACAGTAAATTGCAGTATGTGTATAGAAATGGATGACATGGAAAATACGCATAAAGTACAATGTCAAGATTAAAGAAATTAACGAAAACCATGTAGTACAGTCGTTCCGATCTAGCGAACGCAACTACAAGGCGGCGCCAGTCGTGTCTCCCCAATAGCGTAGGTACGCATACAGACAATCATATGAAATAGCAGTCAGTTTAACAAAATAATGTCATAAGCGTACACTCATTTAATCCCAAACACACTCCTTCTGAGGAATACAATTTCTCATCCTAAAGATTTAAAAGTATGAAGAAAGTCGAAAATATCCTAATAGTAATTTGCAGTATATATAAATAAATAGAAAACTGCGACGGGATACACACGGTACAATATTATGGATAAAGGAATTAACGAAGATCATCCAGGAGTGCGGCTTCGATCTGCCGTACGCAACTAGTATATCACGCCAGTCGTGTCGCCCAAACTGCGTAGGTACGTATACCGGCAATCGGATAAAATAACAAGAGGTATAAGAGAATGCTGCCATACACGTACCCTCATCTAATTCCAAAGACACTATTCATTGAATGTACAATGATAGATATTAGTAATTGGGAATTTTGAAAATGTCGAAATAATCAAAACAATAAATTACAGTATGTATTACAAAGTAGAAAACTGCGAAAGAATACAAACGATACAATATCAAGGTTAAAGAAGATAAAAGAGATCATACAGCAGCATCGCTCCGATCTAGTGAACGCAACTACAAGATAACTCAAGCCGTGCCGCTCCCGCAACGTAGGTACGTATATAGACAATTATATTGAATATCACCGAGTCCAACATTATATTGTCGTAAACGTGCACTCTACTAATTCGAAGGTACTTTTCCTAAAAAATGTATTTTTAAAACTGAAAGTTGGAAATTTTGAAAATATCGAGAATAACATAACCGTAAATTACAGTATGCGCATTACAAGCAAAAATGAAAAAATGCATACGGTACAAAATCATGGTTAAAGAAATCATAATAAGTTATATGGAACCGACACTGCTGTATGGTCTCCGTTAATTTCTTTAACCTCAATACTGTACCGTGTGCATTCATGCGTAAATTTCTACTCATATCTTCATATTGTAATTCACTTTACTGATATTTTCGATTTTTAACAACATTTTCAATTTTTACATTAAAAAATTGTATATTTTGGTAAATTGGCATTGGAATTAATCGAGTGTACATTTATGACAATATTATTTTAAACTTATTCTTATTTTATATGATTCTCTGCTTACGTACCTACGTTCCCGCAGCTACACAACTGGCGATGTTTTGTTCTTGCGTAAGGCAGTTCGGAACGGTATATTGGATGGTCTTCGTTAATTTCCTTAACCACAATGTTGTACCGTACGCATGCATTTGCAACTTTCCATTAATTTATACATACTGTAATTTGCTCTCATGGTATTTTCCATTTTTTACATAATAATCAATTTTTTTAGTAATAGATTGTGTATCATCTTAAAAGAGTCTTTGAAATTGTTTTAGTGCACGTATGTGACGTTATTTTGTTATACCAATTTTTTTATGATTGTTGGTATACGTATTTAGGCTGCCGGAGCGTCACGAGTGGAGTGGTCTTGTAGTTGCGATCGGTATATCGGAGCGACACTACTCCATGAGCTTCGATAATATCTTCAACCATAATACTGTACCGTATGGATCTCTTCACAATCTTCGATTTATTTATACATGCGGTATATTACGATTATGCTATTTTCGATTTTTTCTTATTTTCTAGTTTTTAAATTAAAAATTTGTACTTCCTAGTAAAAGTGCCTTTTCAATTGGAAATGTCTACATTTATGCAAATATTTTGTTTAATTTTCTGTTGTATAATATGATTGACCGAATACAAACCTTCGTTTCTGCAGCATCACGAATGGAGTGGCCTTGTAGTTGCGTTCGGTAGGTCAGAGCTACTCGACTGTACGGTCTTTGTTAATTTCAATATACTCAATATAGTACCGTAACCATTCGTTCGCAGTTTCCTGTGTATTTATATGCATTTGTTCCAAATTTTTACTTTATTTATACATTCTGCAATTTACTGCCCTAATATTTTCGATTTTCTTCCAAATTTTCGATTGTAATTATAAGAAATTCTATTTCCCAATAAAGGTGTTGATGTAATTACTTCGGTGTACGCTTGTGTCATTTATTTGTTGCATATTGCTATTTTATATGACTCTCTGAATGCGAACCTACGTTCCCGGACCAAAACCACTGGCGAGGACGTGCAGTTGCGAACGCCAGATGGAAGCGGCTCTACTGGATGGTCTTTGTTTATTTCTTTATCCATAAGATTGTGCTGTATGTACTCCTTTGCAATTTTCTATTTATTTCCACATACTGCATATTGCTGTTATGATTTTGTTCAATTCTTGTCAAAATTCATTAATTTAAATAGAAGGACCTGTATTCCTTAGTATACGATCCTCTTAAATTTGTTGAGTTCATGTTTATGACAATATCTTGTTAAGCTTTTTTTCATTTTACACGGTTGTCTGTATACGTACCTTCGGTGCTGTAGCGACACGGCTGAAGTGGTATTGTTGTTGCGAACGCCAGATCGAAGCAGCATGCCGCATGATCTTCGTTAACCTTTTTATCCACAATATTGTACCGCATGCTATCTTTCGCAAATTTCTGTATTCTTCTGCATACTGCATTTTACAGTTATGATTTTTCGACTTTCTATATAATGTCCATTATTAATTTAAAAATGTGTATTTCTTAGGAAATCTTTTTTCGGAATCAGTTGAGTGTACGTTTATGCCATCAGTTTTCTATATTTGTTGCTATTTTAAACGATTTTTCGTGTACGAACCTACGCTTCCGGAGCGACAAGGGTAGAGTTCTCTTGCAGTTGCGTTCGGAATATCGGAGCCACAGTGCTGCATGGGCTTTGATAATTTCTTTGACCTTGATATTTTACCGTGTGCATTATTTCTCTGTATTCTGTTTATGTGTGTATACTGTAATTTACTGCTATGGTATCTCCAATTCTTTTCAAAATATCCAATTTTTTGTTTAAAAAATTGTATTTATCAGTGAAAGTGTCTTTGGAATTTGTCGAGTGTACGTTTATGCCAATATTATGATGAAACTTGTTTTTATTTTACATAATTGTCTTTATACGTACATACGCCTCCGCAGCGACGCGCTTGTTATGGTCTGGCAGGTGCGTTCGGCATATCGGACCGACACTGCGGTATTATCTTCGATAATTTCTCTAACTTTCTTATTGTGCCGAATGCATTCTTTCGATATTCACTATTTATTACTACATTCTTTGATCTACTGTTATGATATTTCCGATTTTATTCAAATCCTCCAATTTTTTTATTTCAGAAATTTTATTTTTTAGAAGAAGTGAAAATATCACAGCAGTAACTTACAGTATGTACAAATAAATGAAAAACTGGGAAAAAATTCTTACTGTACAATATCAAGGTTAAAAACATTATCGGAGTCCATCCAGTATTGTCGCTTCGATCTGCCGTACGCAACTGCAAAGCCACTACAGCCGTGTCTTTCCGGAAGCATAGGTAAGCATACAGGCAACCGTACGAAATAACAGAAAGTATAGCAAAATATTATCATAATCATACACTTAGCTAATTCGAAAGTTACTTTTAATAAGAAATACAATATTTAAAATAAAATTGGAAACATCGGAGGAAATTAACGGTATCATAAGAGTTAATTACGGTATTTCTAAATAAACAGAGAATTGCGAAAGACCGAATACGGTACAACATTGTTTTTAAAGGAATTAATGACAACCATCCAGTTGTGCCGCTTCGACCTACCGTACGCGACTACAAGACCAGTCCAGGCGTGTCACTCCGGTAGCGCAGGTACGTATACAGACTATCATGTACAATAACCATAAATATAACGAAGTAATGTTATAATCGTACACTCAACTATTTTCAAGGACACCATTACTAAGAAACACAAGTTTCTGAAATTGCAAACTGCAAATTATGGAAGAAATCGAAGATGTCCGGAGAGAAAATTACAGGATGTATACATATATGGAAGTCTGGGATGAAATCCATACGGAACAAAATCAGAGTTAATGGAACTGACGAAGACCATTCAGCAGTGCTGTTCCGACATACCGAAGGCAACTGCAACTCCAGTCCATTCGTGCCGTTCGGATGCGTAGGTACGTATACAGACAATAATGTGAAATAACAATAAGATTAACAAAATAATGTCATAAACGTGCACTGAACTAGTTCCAAAGACACTTGAAGTACAAGAAGTACAATTTTTTCAACTAAAAATAGACAATTTCTAAAAAATTGTAATGACCATAGAAGTAAATTGCAGTATTTATATATAAATATAAAGATGAGAAAGAATTGCCTGCGGTTCAAAATCGTGTCTTATGAAATTAACGGAGGCCATACAGTAGTGTTGCTTGATCAGTAGTGTTGCTTGATCTGCCGTATCATCATTCACGGTTCGAATATTATAGCAGGAGGTCAAGCCATTGTAGAACTTTACCCGTTCCTATACAGTCCATCTTTTTACCGTAGGCCATTCCTTCCGAGAAGCAAGCCCGCTTTATTGAAGGCATTACATCGTGTTCCGAGATGCAAATAAGTGACATTTTAGTGACGGGCACCTTAATTTCGTGTATGCATTAGAAGATCGGAACACAGACTGATCATGAACATTACCGCCCCCTTTGTGAGTGGAACGGCCAAGTGAATAACTTCACCTATCCCGTGATTCCGAGCGTCAGGAAACCGAGGAAAACCGAGAAGTAAGTCCTCTCAACAGAATTTGGAGTAAACACCTTACTTCGCAGTTTGAATATTAATATAGAGCTTCAAATTGTTCGAGAGCGTTACCAATTTGTATAACGTCAAACGTTTTAGCGACGACCTTACCGTCCGAAAAACTAACCCGCTGCATCGAGAGTATACCTTCGCGATCAGAGTTACAGGTTAGTTTATAATCTAGTGGCTGGCTCCTTAATTTCAGATATGAATAAGAGGATCGAGCGTCAAACCGTTGGAGAACGTCACCAATTGGTATAGAGTCAATCGCTTCACCAAAGACCGCACCCTCCGAAAACCTAGCCCGCTGTATCGACAGTACAGCAGTGTGTTCAAGGGAGTGAATTAGCATACATTTTATAGACGATCACCTAATTTCATGAATAAAACAGAAGATCGAGTGTTCGAAAGTTACCACCGTCTTTGAGGTCGAACGGCTAAGTCTCTAGCTTCAGTTATCATATGATTCCGAGAGTCAAGCCAGGTATTCGGGAGTAAAACAGCTGAAGACTACTGGCAATAAAAACCTAAATTCACGGTTTGAACATTAATGCTGAGCGTCAGTCTGTTTTAAAACCATACCAATTGGTATAAAGTATAATGTTTAACGGCGGCGTCATATTCCGCGAATCACATCGGCTTCATCGAGAGTATAACTTCGTCTTCAGGACAAGAAATATGTCTTCATTTTAGTGCGGACACCTTATCTTCATGTACGCATTAGAAGATCGAGGGTCAAACCGATCGCGACCTTTACCATCATCTATGGGAGACGAACGGTTACGTCAATACCATCACCTATCCTGCGATTCCGAAGTTAAAACCGGTAGTCCGCTGCCAAGTACTGGCTGCAGACACCCTTATTCACAGTTTGAATATTAAAGCAGGCCGTCAATCCGTTCCAGAACATTACCCGTTGAGGTGTGGTCAAACTTCTTACTGAATGCCTTACCCGCCGAAAAACTAGCCTGATGTATCGATTATATAACATCGTGTTCAGAGGAACAAATAGTATAATTTAAACTGACGGGAACCATATTTACATGTTTGAACAAGAAGATAGAGGATCATACCGTTTGAGAATGTTCCCACCCTTTTTGGGGTCGCACATTTGTTTCAATACCTTCACTTATCCTGTGATTCCGAAAGCCACGCCGTGTATCCCGGTAGTATATCCGCTGAAAATTATTGACAATAGAAATCTTACTTTATGGTTTGAATATTAATCTGGAGCGTCAAATTGCTTGACATCGTTGCTACTGGTATAATGTCAACCGTTTTACGGAAGACCTTTCACACCGAAAGCCGAACCCGCTGTATCGAGAATATAACTTCGTGTTCGGAGAAAGAAATTAGTGTTCATTTCTGTGCTGTGCCCCTTATCGTCGTGTATGAATTGGAAGATAGAGGGTCAAACCGTTCGAGAACGTTACCACCTTCTTTGAGAGACGAACGGCTAAGTCCATAGCTTGTCGTATTCCAATATTCGAAGAGGCAAACCATTTATTCCCGGAGTAAATATTACTAATTTGCTACCTTGAACACTGAGCAAGACACTCGCTTCAGCGGTTGAGCATCTCGGAAGCTATGGCCTTCGGTAAAAAGTTTCACTTGAAACTAAAAGCTGAAGATCTATAACCGTCTGACGCTCTACCTTCATATTCACACAGTGAAATAAGCTATGTATTGCTATTATTGTCCAGTGGATGTGCTCCGGAATACCTGATGTGAGTTTCGGAATCACAGGATAGTAGAACCTACTGACGTAGCCGTTCGAGTCATAACAAAGGTGGTATCGATCTCGAATGGTTTGAATGTCCATCAACAAATTTATACATGAAATTAACGTGCCCGTCACTAAAATGAATAGTAACTTCTTTCTCTGAACTCGAAGTAATATTTTCGATGAGGCAGGTGATTTCGAGCACGTAGTTCCTTCGGTAAAGAGTTTTATATTATACCAATTGGTATCGCTCTCAAATGGTTTGACGCTCTACTGTAATATTCAAACAGTGAGTTAAGGTGTCTATTGCCATAACTCTTCAGCAACTTCCACCCAAAATGACAGGAGGGATGAAGCTAGTGATTTAGCCGGTTGTCCCTCACAGAAGGTGGTAACGCTCTGGAGCGATTAGACCCGCGATCATTCAATTCACGAATGAAATTAATGTGCTCGTCACTAAAAGATATGCTAGATCGTACCTCTGAACACATTGCTTTACTCTCGAAACAGCCTGTCACTTTTTTGGAGTGTAAGGCGCTCTGCGAGAGATTTAACCGTACACGAATAGGTAGTATTCTACAGCGGCTTGATGGCCTGCTTTAATGTTCGTACCGTGCATTAAGGTGTCTATTGCCATTTCTGTTCAGCGGATTTCTTCCGGAATACCTTGCTTGACTTCGGAATCCCAGAATAGGTGTAGCTATTGAATTAGCCGCTCGACTCTCTAAGAAGGTGTGTCGTTCTGTAACGATTTGTCCGTCGATATTCTAATTCATACTCGAAGTTAAGGTGCCCGTCACTGAAATGAAAAATAATTTCTTTGTGTGGAAACGCATTTATACTCTCGTTGCAGCGGGTCAGGCTCTCGGACTGTAAGGCCTTCGGTAAGACGCATGACTTTATAGAAACAGGTAACGTTCACAAACGGTTTCATGTTCTACTTTACTATTCAAACCCTGAATTAAGGTGTCTATTGGCAATACCCTACCAGAAAGTTACCACCTTCTTTGAGAGCCGAACGGCTGAGTCAATAGCTTCACCTATATTTGTGATTCCGAGAGTCAAGCCTGGTAATACAGGAGTAAATCTGCTGATCAGTATTGGCAATAGACACCTTAATTCTCAGTATGAGCATTAAAGTAGATCGTCAAACCGTTTTAGATTGCTACCTATTGCTATAACTTCGTACTCTTTAACGGATACCTTAACTTCCGAGAATATAACCAGCAGTATGGTGGGTATAACTTCATGTTCAGAGGATCAAATTCGATTTCATTTCAGTGACGGGTTCGTTAACTTCATGTATGAATTAGAACATCGATTGTCAAACCGTTCGAGACGTTACCACCCACTTTCAGAGTCGAACGCATATGTCAGTAGCACCACCTGTCCTGTATTCCCGAAATCCAAAGCAGATAATACGAGCGTAAATCCGCTGATTAGCTTTGGCAATAGACGGCTTTATTCGCGGCTTGAATATTACAGTAGACCGTCAACCGTTTGAGAGCATTACTAATTGGTGTAAAGTGAAACGTTACACCGATGGCCTTACCTTCCGCGAACCTTAGCGCCTTATCGAAGGAATAAGTTCGAGTTCGGAGTATGAAATTAGTATCCATTTCAGTGACGGCCTCCTTATCTTCATGTATGAATTGCAGCATCGAAGGTCAAACCGCTCGAGAAGGTTGCCTCCTACTGTGAGAGACGAACGGCTAAATAAATAGCTCCGCATATCCTGTGATACCGAATGTCAAACCAGGTAACCCAGTAATAAATGTGCTGTACAGAATGGGAAATAGACACCTCAGTTCACGGGTATAATAATAAATAATTCGTTCGGCAACATCATCACATTCTTGATAGACGCGCGGTTAATTCAATTGCTTCACCTACACGACGATTCAAAGAGTCGTCTGCGGTATTCTGGCAGTAAATCGGATGACATGTTTTGCAATAGACATCTTATTTCATATTGATGTCGGGAGTCAAACCGTCTTGGAGCATTACCTGTTCGAATCATGTCATTCTTTTTATGGAATACCATACCATCCGAGAACCTAACTCGCTGTGGCGATTGTCTCACATAATGTTCACGGAAACAAATTAGTAGACATGTTAGCAGACGGGCTCAACATTTCCTATTTCGAATTACAAGACAGAGGGTCAAACGGATGGAGAACGTTGCCTCCTTTTGTGAGAGGCGAACGCCTAAGTCAATGTCTTTCACCTATCCTGTGATTCTGAGAGTCAAACCAGTTATTCCGAGAGCAAATATGCTGCACAATATTGCCAATAGATACCATAATTCGCAAAGTGAATATTAAAATAGACCGTCACACCATGCGAGAACGTTACTAATTGCCATAGGGTCAAACGTCTTATCGAATGCCTTACCGTCCGAAAAATAGCCCTCCGGTTCGAGGGTACATCACCGTGTTCAGAGGCATGAACTAGTATACATATTAGTGATGGGTTCAATCTTCATTTCATGCATGAATTAGAAGATCGAGGGTCAAACGGTCAGACAAGTTTGAACCTTCTTTGAGATTCAAACGGCTAAGTCAGTGCTTCATACATCCTGTGACCCAGAAAGTCGAACAAGATATTCCTGGTGTAAATCCGCTGAACAGTATTGGCAGTAGACACCTTAATTCACAGTTTTAATAACAAAGTTAAACCGTTCTACCGATGGCGTTAACTTACGCGGACCACACCAGTTTCATCGATAGCATACCTTCGTGATCAGAGAAAGATATTCGACATCATTTCAGTGACGGTACCATAGATTCGTTTATGAATTAGAATATCGATAGTTAACCGTTCGAGAACATAACCACCGTCTATCAGAATCGAAGAGCTATGTCAATGACCTTTGCCTATCCTGCGATTCTGCGAGCCAAATCATGTAATCTGGGAGGAGATCCGCAGAAGAGTAATGACAAGTGACACAATAACTCACGGCATGATTATTAATGTAGTGAGTTAAACCGTTGAAGGACAAAACCATATCGTATAAAATTATTCATTTTACCGAAAACTTTACTGCCAGAGAAGCTGCCCCGCCATATCGAGAGTATAACTTCGTTTTCAGAGAAGTATATTAGTATACATTTTAGTGATGAGCATCACAATTTATGTATGAATTAGAAGATCGAGTGTCAATTCGCTCGCCAACGTTGCCACCTTCTGCAGGAGACGAAGCGCTTAACCAATAGCTTCACCAATCCTGTAATTCCGAGTGTCATGCCAGGTATTCCTGGTGTAAATTCGCTGTAGACTAATGTTAATGGACACCTTAATCCGCGGTTTGAATATTAACGTAAAGCGTGAAACCGTTTTAGAACGTTAATTATTCGTATAAAGTCAAACATTTTACCGAAGACCTTACCTTTCCAGAACTTAGCCCGCTGGATCGGGAGTATAACATCGTGTTCAGAGCATGAAATTAATTTAAATTTTCGTGGTCGACACCTTAATTCCTGGAATGAATTAGAAGGTTGTGTGTCAAACAGTTCGAGTACGATACCACCTCCTGTGAGAGACGAACGGGTGAGTGTACAGCTTCACTTATCCTGTGACCCGGAGAATCGAACCAGGTATTGTGGGAATAAGTACGCTGAAAGGTTTGACAGTAGACACCATAATCTACGTTTGTATATTACAGTAGAGCGTCAAGCCAATCGAAAGCGTTACCAATTGGTATAAAGTCAAACTCTTTACCGATGGCCTATCCTTCCGAGAACTCTGCCCCTTCATTGAGAGTATAAGTTCGTGATCGCAGAAAAAAATTAGTATTCATTTCAGCGACGGGCGTCGTAACTTCATGTAAGAAGTAGAAGATCCAGGGTTAAACAGTTCGAGTATGTTACCTCACTCTTTTTGAATCGAGCGGCTACGTAACGACAACACCATTCCAGTGATTCTAAGAGTCAAATGAGGAATCCCGTGAGTAAGTCCTCTGCAGTTAATTCGCAACGGACACATTAATACGCTGAATGAATACTAATGAGGAGAGTCAAACCGACAGAGAACAGTACTAATCAGCATAATGTCATTCCTTTTACCGAATACAATACCTTCCTAGAACCTACCTCGCTGTAGCTAGTGTCCTGCTCAATGTGCACAGAAACAAATTGGTACACATATTAGCGAATGAACACTTCATGCTTGTGAATAATTTTCAACACCGGGTGCCAAAGCGATCGAGAACGTCACCACCTTCAGTGAGAGACGAACGGCTATGTTAATAGCTACACGCCTTCTGTCTTTCCGAGAGTCAAACATGATGTTCCGGGAGTAAATCCACTGAAGATTATTAGCAAGACGCACCCTAGTTCACGGTATAAATATTAGAGATGAGAGTCGGAATCATGTATAGCGTAAACAATATGTATAAAGGCAAGCTTTTTACCGACAGCCTTAATTTCCGAGAAGCCTGGCCAACTGTATCGAGAGAATAACTTCGTGCTAAAAGAAAGATATTTGTATACATTTTAGTAATGGGCATCATAATTTCATGTATGAGGGTCATATATTGAGGGTCAAATCGAGAACGTTAGCACCTTCTTTTAGAGTCGAACCGCTAGTTCAACATCTTCACCGACGATGTGATTCCGTGAGTCAAACCAGGTATTCGGGAATTAAATCCACTGTACGTAATTTGCATAACACACCATATATCACGGCACAAATATTAAACTCCAGAGTCAAACCGCTGTAGATCGTTACGAGATTTCATAGTGCCAAACTATTTACCGGAGGCGTTATCGCTCGAGAACCCATCCTGCTGTAGCGATTGCCTGTCTTAGTGATAACCGGAGCAAATTAGTAGACATTTTAGAAGACAAAAACCTTATTTTTAGTTATGAATAGCGATCGAATCCGCGAATGGAATGGCGAAGTCAACAGCGACACCCGTGCTGTGATTCCTAGTGCTAAGCGAGGTATTCGTGGAGTGAATCCGCTGAACGTTATTGGCAATGGACACACTAATTCCCGATATGAACATTAATGTACAGATTCGACACGATATAGAACGTTCCCTATTGTGATCCTGGTATGGCTCTCCAAATCACAAGCTAGGTGAAGCCTCTGACTCCGCCTATTGACACGCAAAGAGGCTGGTAACGTTCTCGAATGGGTTGTCCCTCGATATTTTATTTTTATTAATTTGCTTCTCTGAATATGAAGTTGCCCTCGATACAGTGGGATATTTTCACAGACGGTATGGTATTCTGTAAAAAGATTGCTCAATTTGATACATTCTCAACCGGTCTTACGCTCTCAGTTAATATTCAAACCGTGAATTAAGGTGACTATCACCAACACTGTACTGCGCATATACTTTCGGAATATCCGGTTTCACTGTCGGCATCGCAGGATAGGTGAAGCCATTGACATAACTTCTCAAATATCATAGAGTGTGGAAACGATCTTGAAAGGTTTGACCGTCGATTTACTAATTCAGGCACAAAATCAGTGTGATCGTCTCTAAAATGTATACTAATGTGTTTCTCTAAACACGAAGATCTACTTTCGATACGGCGGGTTAGCTCCTCGCACGGTAAGCGTTCCTGTAAAACGATTGACTATATAGCAATTGGTTACGTTCTACAACGTTTTGACGGTTTCCTTCAATATTCAAACCTTGAATTAAGATGTATAGTGCCAATGCGGTTCAGCACAATTACTCCCGGAGTACCTGATTTGGCTCTCGAAGTCGCAGGATGCATAAAGCTATTGACTCAGCGTTTCGACTATCTAAGGGAATGGTAACGTTCCCGAATGGTTTGATCCTGGATCTTGCAATTCATACATTCAATTAAGGTGCCTCTCTCCATAAAGTATAGTAGCATGTTCTACGGAACACGATGTTATACTCTCGATATAGTGGATTAGACGTACGGGAGTTATGGACTTCAGTATGACGTTTGACTGTATACCCATTGGTAACGTTTTCAAATGGAGGAACACTCTACTTTAACATTAAAACCATGAATTACGGTGTCTAATGCCAAAACTGTTCTGCTGACTTACACTTGGACTACCTAGTATCACTGCCGGATTCATAGGATAAGTGCGTCTATTAACTAAGCCGATCGATTCTCAACTATGGTGGTAACGCTCCCGAACTGTTTTACTCTCGACTCTGCTACCCTTACATCTAACTATAGTGTCCATCTGCTAAAAGGTTTACTAATTTGTATGCGTGACCACTCAGCGAGACACTGCCTGCAGCGGGTTAGGTCCTCTGTAGGCAAAGTATTCGAAAAAAGGAATGACTTTGTACCAATTAGTAATGTTCTCCGACGGTTTGTCTCTCAACCTTTATAATCATGCTGTGAATTACGGTGTCTGTTGCCAATACTGTCCAAGGGATATAATTTCGGAATACGTGGTATGGCTCTCGGAATCGCAGGATAGGTGAAGCTATTGACTTAGTTGCACGATTCTTAAGAAAGATGACAACATTCTCCATCGGTTTGACCCTCGACCATCTTATTCAAACCTGAAATTAAGGTGCCTGTCACAGAATTGAATACTAGTTTGTTTCTCTGAACGCGAAGTCGTAATCCTGATACAGCGTGATAGGTTCTCGTACGGTAAGACTTTCGGTAATATGTTCGACACAATGACAATAAGTAACGTTCTACGACGGTTTGACTCTGTATGTTAATATTTATACCGTGAACCGTGGTGTCGATTGCCAATACTCTTCAGCGGACTGCTCCTGGAATGCCAGGCTTGTTTTTCGGAATCACAAGTTTAGGTGAAGCTATTGACTCCCCAATATGGTGGTAACGTTCTCACACTGTTTGGCACTCGATATTCTAATTCATACATCAAGTTAATGTGCCCGTCACTAAAATGCATATTTGTAACTCTGATCACTAATTCATACTCTCGATACAGCCGGACCATTTCTTGGATTGTAAGGCCCCCTGTAAAATGTTTGTCTCTATACCAATAGGTAAGGTACTACAACCTCAGTGGATTTACTACTGGAATAACTGGTTTAACTCTCGGAAACGCAGTATGCCTGATGATACTAACTTAGCCGTTCGAATGTCATAGAATGGACTAACGCTCTCAAGCAGTTTGACCATAGTCCGTCTAATTCATACATGAAATTAATGTGCTCGTCGCTAAAATGAATGTTAATTCATCCCACTGAACACGATGTTATACCCTCGATACAGCGGGTTAGTTCTACTGAGGGTAATGTATCCGGCAAGGAGAATGGCGTTATACCAAATGGTAACGTCCTCAAACGGTTTGACACACCACTTTATTATTCATACCGTGAATTATGGTGCTTATTGCCAATACAGTTCAGCGGGTTTACTCACGTAATATCTGGTTGTCTTCAACTAGATAGGTGAAAGTATTGACATTGGCGTTCGGCTCTCGCAGAAGGTGGTAATGTTCTGAAACGGTATGACGGTCTGCTTTAATATTCAAACCGTGAATTAGTTTGTCAATTGGCAATAATATTCAGCGAATTTGCACCCGGAATACCTGGATTCGTTCTCGGCATCGCAGGATCGATGAGGCTATTGACATAGCCGACCGTCTCACACAGAACGGGGCAAGTTTCTAGCGCAGCTTGACCCTCGATCATGTAGTTCATACATGAAGCTATGGTGCCCGTCACCGAAATGAAGACTAATTCCTGTCTCTGTATACGAAGTTATAGTCTCGATGAAGCCGTTGAGGTTCGCGGAAGGTAAGGCCTTCGGTAAAACATTTTTACTTTATCCGATTTGGTATCGGACTCAAACGGTTCGACGCTATACTTTAATGTTCAAAACGTGAATGAAGGTGGTCGTTGCAAAACTGTCCAGCGGATTTACTCTCGGAATGCCTGGTTTAACTCTCGGAACAGTGGGAGAGGTCAAGCTTTTGGCACAGCAGTCCGATTCCCAAAGAAAGTGGTAATGGTTTCCAATGTGTTGACACTCGATATTCGAATTCATTCACGAAATTAAGGTGTCCGTCACTAAAATGTATAATAATTTGATCCTCTACCCACGAAGTAATACTCTCGATAATGCAGGTTAGATTTAAAGCTGGTCTGGCGTTCGGTAAAAGATTAGACTCGATACCAATTGGTAACGCTCTCAAACGCAATGACGCCCTATTTTAATATTCAAACCGTGAATTATGGTGTCTATTGCACTGCGCATTTACTCCCGGAATACCTGGGTTGATCATAGGAGTAACAGGATCGGTGATGTTACAGACTTAGATGTGCAACTATCAAAAAAGGTGATAACGTTCTCGAACGGACTGACTAACGATCTTCTTATCCATCCATTACATTAAATTGTGTACTAAATTGAACACTAATATGGATCACTAAACACGACGCTATACACTCGATGCAGCGGGTTAGCTTCTCGAAAGGTATGGCATTCGGACATGTGTATGACTTTATTGCAATTGTAACGCTCTCGCCAGGTGTAACGCTCTATTTTAATATTCAATCCGAGAATTAAGGTATCTATTGCTAGTAATATGCAGAGCACTTACTCCCGGAATATCTCCTCTGACTTTCTGAATGATATGATGTATGAAGCTGTAGTATTAAGCGTTTGAATCTCAAAGAATGTGACAACTTTCTCGAACGGTTTGACACTTGATCACTTTATTCATAATGAAATGTAGGTCCCCGTCAATAAAATGTATATTAGCTCGATCCTCTGAACACTAAGTTATACTCTAAATGAAGCGGGTGTGATTCGCTGAAGTTACCGCATTTGGTGAAACGTTTGACTTCATAAAAATTGGTAACATTCACAAACGGTTTGACTGTGCTCTTTAATATTTATACCGAGAAATAGGGTCGCTAATGCCAAAACTGTACAGCTGATTTACACGAGGAATACGTAGTTTGACACATGGAATCGCAGGATACGTGAAGTAATTGACCTCGCCGATCGTCTCTCACAGAAGGTGGTGTCGTTCTCGAACGGCTTGACCCCAGATCTTCTAATTCGTACATGAAGTTATGGTTCCCGCCTATGAAAAGTATAATAATTTGTTTCTCTGAGCCATATGATATACTCTCGATGCAGCGGATGCGGTACTCAGAAGTAATGCCTTCTGTAAAATGTTTTACTCTATCCGAACAGGTAACGATCTACAACTGTTTGACACTTTACGTTAGTATTGGTACTGTGAATTAAGTGTATTGCTCATACTTGTTTGCGGATTAACTCTCGGTATCCCTCGTTTCACTCTCCGTAGCACAGGACAGATGAAGCCATTGTCTTGGCCGTTCGACTCTCATAGAAGGTGAAGACGTTCACGTGAGATTTGACGCTTGCCCTTTTAAGCCATACATCAAGTAAAGGTGCCCGTCACTGAAATGTAAGCTAAACTGCTTCTCTGAACACGAAGTTATACACTTGATGCAGCGGGTGATGTTCCCGGAAAGGAATGCCTTCGGTAAGAATTTGACTCTCTAGCCATAGGTAACGTTCTACAACGGCTTGACCCTCTACTTTAAATTCAAACCGTGAATTAAGGTGTTTATTGCCAGTACTGTACAGTGCAATTAATCCCGTAAAGCCTGGAATGGCTCTGTGAATCACTGGATGGGTGAAGCTATTGGCATATCCGGTTTACTCTCAAAGAAGGTGGTAACGTTCTCAAACGGTTTGACGCTCTATTTCGACAATCTTACCGTGAATGGAGGTGTCTATGACCAATACTATTCAGCGGATATACGCCCGGAATACCTGGTTTGACTCTTTGAATCACAGGGTTGGTGAAGCTGATGACATAGCCATTCGAGTCCCATAGAATGTGTTAACGTTCCAGAATGGTTGGACACTCGGTCTTCTTATTCATACACGAAATTAAGGTGCCCGTCACTATCGTGTGTACTAATTTGTTTCACTGAACACAAAGTTATACCGTCGATAATAGCGGGCCAGGATCTGGGACGGTATGGTATCCGGTAAGGAGTATGACGTTATACCATTTGGTAAAGTTCTACAGCTGTCTGACTATGATCTTTATTATTCACACCGCGAGGTAAGGTGTCTATTGCCAATATTGTTCAGCTCGTTTACTCCTGATATGCAAGGTTTGACTATCGGAATAATAGGACAGGTGATGCTATTGACTCCGCTGTTCGATTCTCAATAAAGGAGGGATCGTTCTCGAACAGATCGGCTCCAATATTGCTATATCTACATGCAAATAGAGATCCCGTATGCTAAAATGTCGGCTAATATGTTTTCATGAACACTAAACAGGGCACTCCCTACATCGGAATGTGTTTCACAGATGGTAAGGCCTTCGGTAAGCAGATTGACTGTATACAAGCAGGTAACGTTCATGACCGGTATGGCGACCTACTTTAATGCTCAACGCGTGAATTATGGTGC
Organism: Lasioglossum baleicum; assembly: GCF_051020765.1. Classification (NCBI taxonomy): domain Eukaryota; kingdom Metazoa; phylum Arthropoda; class Insecta; order Hymenoptera; family Halictidae; genus Lasioglossum; species Lasioglossum baleicum. Next base: position 62,773 of record NW_027469697.1, read on the forward strand.
ACACTGCCAAACTCTTAAGCTGATTTACTTCTGGAATACCAGGCTTCACTCTCGGAATCACAGATGGGTGAAGCTGTTGACATAGCCGTACGTCTCCTATAGAAGGTGTGATCGTTCTCGAACGATTTGACTTTCGGTTGAACTATTCATGCATAAAAATATAGTATCCGTCTGCTAATATGTCTACAAGTTTGTTTCCTTGAGCACTAAGCATGACACTCGCTACAGCGGGTTAGGTTCTTGGAAGATAAGGCCTTCAGTAAAATGATTGACTTTATGCGAATTGGTAACGCTCTGAAACGGTTTGACGCTCTACTTTAATATTCAAATCGTGACATAAAGGGTGTATTGCCAATACTATTCAGCGGACTTACTACCGATGTACCTGGTTTGACTCTCGGAATCACAGGATATGTTAAGCTATTAATATTGCCGATCGAATATTTAGGAATGCGGTAACATTCTGAAACGTTTTGATCCTCGATTTACTATGTTAAACTCGAAATTAAGGTGTCAATCGCTAAAATGTATACTAATGTGTTACTCTGAACAAGAAGTTACAGTCTAGATACGGCGGGTTATCTTCTCGGAAGATAAGGTATCCGGAAGGCAGTTTGACGTTATACCAGTTGGTAACGGTCTCGAGCGGTTTGACTCTGCACTTTAATATTCATACCTTGAGTTAATGCGTCTCTTGCCAATACTTTTCCACGCATTTACTTCCGGAAAATCTAGCTTGACATTCGAACTCACACGAGATATGAAGATATTGACTTGCCTGTTCGAATCTCAAGGAATGTGGTAATGTTCTACAACGGCTTGACGCCATACATTCATATGCACACCGCGATCTAAGGTGCCGCTTGCCAATACGCTTCAGCGAACTCGCTACCGGGAAACCTGGTTTTGGTTTCGGAGTCACAGCTTACGTGGAGCATTTGACTTAGTTGTGCGGCACACAAGATAGGTGGGAGAGTTCTCGAGCGGTTTGACTCTCGACCTGCTTATTCATGTATAGAATTAATGTGTTCCATCGGGTACAATGCCCGCTTACTTGTCTAGGTGAACGTTGAGTTAGTCTCTGGCTACAGCGCGTTACATTTCCGGAAGGCTAGGTTTTCGGCAGCAAGTTTGTCTTTATTCCAAGTTGTAACGTTCTCCATCGGCTTGAATCTATACATTAATATCCATACCGTGAAATAATGTGCCTACTGCCAATACTGTTCGGAATACCTGGCTTGATTCTCGGAAATACAAGATAGGTGAAGCTATTGATTTAGACGTCTGATACTCAACGAAGTTTGTAACAATACCATTCGGCTTGACTCTCTGTGTGCTTACTCATTTTGGCGATTATGGTGTCAATCTGCTTCAATGCCTTCTGTATTTTAACGTGGGCATCAAGATATTCTCTCGTTGCAGCAGGTTAGCTTCTTGGAATCTGAGGCCATCCGTAATGTGTTTAAATTTATACCAATTGGCAATGCTCTTAAACGGTTTGACGCCCTACAATGCCATTCTAACCGTGAATTAAGGTGTCTATTACCAATACGTTGCAGCGGATTTACTCTTGGAGCACCTGGTTTAACTTTCGGAATCACAGGATAAGTGAAGCTACTGACTTCGCCATTCGACTCACAAAGAGGGTGGTACCGTTCTCGAACGGTTGGACACTCGATACTGATATTCATGTATTTAAATATGGTGCCGAACACTAAAATGAATACTAATTTTCTTCTTTGAGCACAAAGATATACTCTCGGTACAACGAGTTCGGCATTCAGATGGTATGTAAGTCAGTACAGCATGTGACTCTATACCAACTGGTATCGTTTTCAAACGGATTGACGCTCTTCTATAATTTTCAAACAGGGAACTAAGTTGTATTTTGCTAATAATGTTCAGCAGATTTGGTTCCGGAAAACCTGGTTTGTCTCTCGGAATCTCAGGTTAGGTGAAGCAATTGAAGTAGCTGTTCGATCCTCAAACGAGGGGGCAATGTTCGCTCACTGATTCACCCGTAATCATCCTATTCAGATATGAAAATAAAATGTCCGTCTACTAAAATGCCTACTGATTTGATCCTGTGAACCCGATGAAGGACAATCGCAACTGCGAGTTGGCTTCTCGGAAGTTAATGTATTGGGTAAAAAGAATGACTTTTTACCAATTGGTAATGTCTGCCGACAGTTTGACTGTTAACCATAATATTCATGCCGTGATTAAAGGTGCCGATTGCCAATACCGATTAGTAGATTTAATCGCGGAACTCCTGGTTTGACGCTCTACATAACGGGATATGTGAAGCTATTTACCTAGCAGTTTGTTTCTCAAAGAATGTGGTAACGTTCTCGAATGGTTTCACTCTCGTGTTTTCCTTTGATGGATGAAAATAATGCGTCCGTCTGCAAAAATTTCTGCTAATTTGTTTCCGCCAACACCAAGCAAGGCACGATTTATGGCGTGATAAGCTTCTCGGAAGGTAGGCCTTCGGTAAAAAGTTTGACTCTAAACTAAAAGATAAAGCTCTATGACCGTTTGACGCTTTACCTTAACATTCATGTCGTGAAATTAGCTGTCTATTGTCAATATTGTTCAGCGGATGTGCTCCCGGAATACCAGGTTTGACTTTCGGATTCGCAGGATAGCAGAAGATATTGTCTTAGCCGTTCGACTCTCACGGAAGATGGCAGCGATATCGAATGGTTAGACATTCGATATTCTATTTCATACTTGACAATAAGGCCACGGTTACTGAAATGTGTACTAATTTGTATCTCTGAGGTCGAATTAATACTGTCGAGACAGCGCATTAGTTTCACGGAGGGTAAGGTCTTCGGTAAATCATTTGACTTTATACCAACTGATATCGTTCTGATACAGTTTCACGCTCTACATTAATATTTAACCCATCAATTAAGGTACCCGTTGCAAATAGTGTACTCCAAATTTTCTAACAGAATACCTGGTTTGACTCCCGGAATCATAGGATATATGTGGCTGCTTACTTAGCCGTTCGACTGCCAAGGATGGTGGTACCGTTGTCGAACAGATCGACTCTCGATTTTTCTATTGATACAAGAAAATAAGGTGTCCGTCTGCTAAAATGTCTAACGTTTTGCATCTATGAGCACTGAGAATGGCACTCGCTAAAGCGGGTTATGTTCTACGAAGGTAATGTAATCTGGAAAAGGAATTACTCTAGAGCAGTTGGTAATGTTCTCCGACGGATTGACCTTCTGCTGTAGTATTCGTAGCGTGAACTAAGGTGTCCTTGCCAATGCTGTTCAGTGAACTTACTCCAGGAATTCCAGGCTAGACTCTCAGAATGCCTGGAAAGGTGAATCTGTTGACTCCGTGGTTTGACAATAAAAAGAAAGTGGAAACGTTCTAAAACGGTTTGACTCTCGATCTTCTACTCATACATGAATTTAAGGTGATCGTCACTCAAATATATACTCATTTGATTCTCTGAGCGCTAAGTTATACCCACGATACAGCTGGCTTTGTTCTCGGAAGGTAAGGTATCCCGTCTGGAGTATGACGATATATCAATTGATAACGTCCTCCAGCGGTTTGGCTTTTTACTTTAATGATCATACCGTGAATAGCCGTGTCTATTGACAATACTTTTCAGAGCAATTAGTCCTGGAATTCCTGGTTTGCATCCCGGAATCGCATTAGGCTGCAGCTATTTACTTAGCCGTTCGTGCCCCACAGAAGGAGGTAACGTCCTCGAACGCTTTGACCCACGATCTTCTTGTCCCTAATGAAATTACGGGCACTGTCACTAACGTATTTAATAATTTGATGCTCTGAGCACGAAGTTACACTCTCGATGAAGCGGGTGTGGTGCGAGGAGGATACGGCCTTCGGTAAAACGTTTGACTTTATTAGAATTGGTGATGTCCACAAACGGTTCACGCCCAATTTTTATATTCAATCCGTGAATTAATGTGTCTATTGCCAACACTGTAAAGCGGATTTACTCCCGGAATTCTTGGTACGACTGTCGAAATAACAGGATACGTGAAGCTTTTGACATTACCGTTCGACCCTTAAATATGGTGGGAACGATCTCGAACAGTATGGTACTCGATCTTCTAATTCATATACGAGATTAAGGTGTCCGTCTCCTAAATCGTCTACTAAATTGTTCTCCAGATCCCGAAGTTATACCTACGATAGAGCGGGTTATGTTCCCGGAATGTAGGCTGTCTGCTAATGAGAATGAAGATATATCAACTGGTAACGTCCTCCAGCCTTTTGATTCTGTATTTTAATATTCATACAGTTAGTGGAGGTGTTCATTCCAAATACTGTTTCTGGAATTGCAGGATAGGTGTTACTATTGATCTAGAATTCGGCTCTAGATGATGGTGGTAACGTTGTGCAACGATTTGACCATCGCTCTTCCAATTCGTACATGAGAAGAATGAGCCACGCACTAAAATGTATACTAATTTACTTCTCTTATCACGAGGATATAGTCTCGATACAGCGGGATACGTTCGCGGTAGGTAACGACTTCTGTATACCGTATATGGTTATACCAATTGGTAACGTTCTCAAATGGATATACGCTCTATATTATTATACAAACCGTCTATTATGGTATCTAATGCTAATACTGTGCAGCGGATTTTTCCCCGGAATACCTAGTTTGACTTTCGGAATCACACAATAGGTGTACCTATTGTCATAGCCGTTCGATCCACAAAGAAGATGGTAACGTCCGCGAATTGATTGACACTCGATGATCATAATTGATGCATGAAATTAAGGTGCCCGAAACTAAAATGCATACGAATTTGCTTCGGCGAACACGAAGATGTACTCTCGATACAGCGGGTTAACATCTTGGAAGGCAAGGCCTACGGTTAAAAGTTTGACTTTATACCATCTGGTATCGTTCTCAAACGGTTTCACGCTCTAAATTAATATTCAAGCCGCTAGTTAAGGTGTCCCTTACCAACAGTGTACAGCGGATTGACGACCGGCATACCCGGTTTGCCTATAGGAATAGCAGGATGCGTGAAGGTTATGATTTAACCGTTCGACTCTCAAATAAGTTGATAATGTTCTCGAACGGTTTAACTATCGCTCTTCGTATTCATACATAAGATTAGGTTGCCCGTCAAAAAAGTTAATACTAATTTGCTTATTGAAACACGAAGTTCTACACTCGATACAGAGGGTTAGATTCTCGGACGGTAGGGGTTTCCGTGAGAAGATTAAGCACGTTCCAATTGGTAATGTTCACCGACTGCTGGACGCTCTACTGTAATATTCAAACCGCTAATTAAGAAGTAAATTGCCAATAATTTTCAGCGGATTTACTCCTGGAATACCTGGTTTGACTCTCGGAATCACGAGATAGGCGAAGTTATTGACCTAGCTGTGCGACTCTCAATTATGCTGGTAAATTTCCAGAAAAGTTTTCTTCTCGATCATCTAATTCACACATGATATTAAGGTGCCAGTCAGTCAAATGTGTACTAATTCGTCCCTCAGAACACGAAGCTGTGTCATCGATACAACAGGTTAGCTTCTCAGCAGGTAAGGTCTTCCGCAAAGAGTTTGTCTCTATACCAATATGTAACGTTCTACAGCGGTACCACTCGGTTCTTTAATATTTATACCGCGAATTAGGGTGTCCAATGACAATACCCTAGCTTCGGTAACACGTTTGCCTTTATAGCATTTTGTAACGTTCTCAAACGGTTTCACGCTCTACACTGATATTCAAACCGCGAGTTAAGGTGTCCATTACCAAAATTGAACAGCGGATTGACTCCTGGCATACCTGGTTTCGCTACCGGAATAACAGGTTACGTGATGCTTTTGATTTATCTGTCCGACAAACAAATATGTTCGTACGTTCTCGCACGGTTTGATAATCGCTCTTCCTATTCATGTATGAAATTAGACTGCCTGTCACTAAAATGAAAACTAATTTCCTTCTCGAAACACGAAGTAGGACTCTCAATACAGCGGGTCAGGTTATCGGACCGTAAGGACTTCCATATCAAGATTGATCATATACAAATTGGAAATGCTCACCGACGGAATGACTGACTACCTTAATATTCACACCGTTTGATGAAGCACATTTATTGCCAACGCTGATCAGGTGAGTTAATCCTGGAATACGTGCCTCGACTCTCGGAATCACGGGGGAGATGTAGCTATTGACTCAGCTGTTCGACTCTTAAAGAAGGTGGTAACGATCTCGATCAGTTTGATGCACTATCTTCTAATTCATATATGGGGTTAAGGTTTTCGTCTGCTGAAACGTCTACTAATTTGTTCCCCTGATACCGAAGTTATACCCACGATACAGCGGCTCATGTTCTCGGAGGGTAACGTTTCCATCAAAGGGTATGACGCTATGCTAATTGGTAACGATCACCAAAGGATTCTAGTTCAATGTTGATATTCAATCCTTAAATTAAGGTGTCTATTGCCAATACTGTACAGTGCATTTAATCCTGTAATACCTGGAATGGCTCTGTGAATCACTGGATGGGTGAAGCTATTGGCTTATCAGGTTTACTCTCAAAGAAGGTGGTAACGATCTCTAACGGTTTGACGCTCTATTTCGACAATCTTACAGTGAATGTAGGTGTCTATGACCAATACTGTTCAGCGGATTTCGTACAGGAATTCTTGGATTGCTTCTCGTAATCGCAGAATGGGTGAAGTGACTGACTTAGCCGCTAGTCTCTTACAGAAAGTGGCAACGTTCTCGAGCGGTTTGTCCCTCAATCTTCTTTTTCATACATGAAGTTAAGGTGCTCGTCACTGAATTGAAGACTAATTTCTTCCTATGAACACGAAGTTATACTCTGTGAGTTTGCTTCTCCGTAGGTAAGGGCATCTGTAAAATGTCTGACTTTATTCCAATTGGAAATGCTCTCAAACGGCTTGACGCTCTTCTTTACAATCCGAACAGTAAATTGATGTGTCTATTGGCAATACTGTTAACGGATTTATTCCATCAATACCTGTTCTGAGTCTCCGAACCACTAAATAGGTGATGCTATTGACATAGCCGTTCGACTGTCACATAAGGTAGCAACAATTTCGAACGGTCTGACCCTCGATCTCAAAATTCATGCATGAATTTATGGTGCTCGACACGAAAATGTATATTAACATCTTCCTATGAACAGGATGTTATACTCCGGATACCGCCGGTTATGCTTTCGGTGGGTGAGGACTTCAGTAAGACGTTTGATCTTATACCAATTGGATACGATCTCAAAATTAGTGTCGCTCTACTTTAACATTCAAACCGTGAATTGACGTGTCTAGTGCCAATACTGCTCTGCCGATTTACTACCGGCATACCTGGTTTGAATCTCGGGGTCTCAGGATTGGTGAAGCTATTCAACCAGCCGTTCGTCTCTCACGGAAGATGACAACGTTCTCGCGCAGCTAGACACTCGATCTTCAAAGTCGTACATGAAATTGACACGTTCGTCGCCAAAACTTATACATATTCGTCCCTCTGAAGAACATGTTATACTCTCGATACAGCGGGTTAGATCTTCGGTGGGTAATGTCTTCAGTAAAACGTTTGATTTTACACCTGTGACTTTATACATGTCTTTCTATAAACACGACATTATACTCTCGATAACTTAGGCTAGCTTCGCGGAAGGTACCGCCTTCGGTGAAAAGCTAGACTCTATATAAATAGGTAAATTTGTACAACTGTGTGAAACTCTACTTTAAAATATATACCGGAAGTAGGGATTTCAGTGACGATTCTGTTGAGTAGATTTGCTCCCGGAATACCTGGTTTGACTCTTGGAATCGCAGGATAGGTGAAGCTATTGATGTAGCGGTTCGTCTCACACAGGCGGTGGTATCGTTCCAGAAATGTTTGACGTTCGACCTTCTAATGCACACATGAAGTTAAGGTGCCTGTCACTGAAATGGAGACTAATTTCTTTATCTGAACACGAACTGTAATATACTGTTACGATATTTCAGATTTATTTCAAAATTTCAAATTTTTAATTTCAGAAGTTGTATCGTGCATGAAAAGTGCCTTGGGAATTTGATGAGTGTACGCTTACGAAAATATGTTGCTAAATACATAGTTATTATATATGATTGTCTCTATATGTACCTACGCTGCCGGAGCGACAGGACTGGATTCGTCTTGTTGTTGCGTTCGATAGATCCGACAAAAACTATGGTATGATCTACGTTAACTTCTTTAACCTTGATACTGTACCGTATGCATTCCTTCGCATTCTTCCATTTATTTATACACACTGCAATTTACTGTTACGATATTTTAGATTTTCTTCACAATTTTCAATTTTTGGATTCAAATATCGGATGCCCTAGTGAACATGTCTTTGGAATGATTTATATGTACATACATGATAAATTAATGCTAAATTCTTTGTTATTTTATGTGATTGATTAATTTATGCTCTTATTTTCAATTTGTTTATGCAATCTGTCATTTGCTGATATTCTATTTTCGATTTCTTTCGAAATTTTCAATCTTCATTTTATGAAACTGAACTTCAAAGTATAAGTGCTTTTGATTTCAGTTGAGTGTACCTTAATCACATTATTCTGTTAAACTTGCTGTTATTTTATACTATTTTCTGTATACGTACCTACGCTTCGGGAGCGGTACGGTTGTAATGGTCTTGTAGATAGGTTCAGCAGATTGGAGCAGCATACTGGATAGTCCACGATAATTTCTGTACCTTAACACTTCGGCGTAGAGTTTGACTCTATAGCATTTGGTAACGTTCTGCAACGGTATGGCGGTATACTTTATTATTCAGAGCGTGAATTAAGGTGTCTTTGGCCAGAACTATTTAGCGGATTTACTCTCGGGATCCCTGTTTTGACACACAGAATCACAGGACAGGTGACGCTATTGACTTAGCCGTTTGCCTCTCATAGTAGGTGGTAACGATCTCGAACGGTTTTGACAGTAAATTTTCAAAATTTCTACATTAAGTTATGGTGCCCGCTACTGAATATATACTAATTTGTATATCTGATCACGAAGGTATACTCTCGATACAGCGTGATAGTTTCTCGGAAGGTAAGGTATGTGATAAAGTGTATGACTTTATAGGAATTCGCAATGCTGTCACAGGGATTGACACTCTGCTTCAAAATGCAAACCGTGAATTAAAGTGTCAATTACCAATACTGAGCAGCGCATTTACACCCGGAATATCTCGTTTGTCTTTCGCAATTTCAGGATGGTTAAATCCACTGGCTTAGCTGTTCGTCTCTCACAGAAGGTGGCGACGATCTCAATGGGATGGACACCCGATTTTTAATTCAATCACCAATTTGAGGTGCTAGTCACTGAAATGGTGTCCAATTTGTTTCTCTGAACACGTAGTTAGAATCTCGATACAGTCGGCTAATTTTTACGTGGGATGAGGTCTTCGGTGACACGTTTGACTTTGTACCAATTGGTAACGATCTACACCTGTTTGACGGCCTAATTTAATATTGGAACGATCGAGTTAAGGTGAATATTGCAAATAATCTTCAGCGGATATGCTCCAGGAGTACCTGCATTGACTCTAGAACACACAGGATATGTGAAGCTATTGAATTAGCTGGCCTAATATCAAAGATGGGGATAGCGGTCTCGCATGCTTTGACGCTCGATCTCCTAATTCATGCATGAAATAAAGGTGCCAGTCACTGAAATGAATAATAATTTCTTTCTCTGAGCACGATGTTATACTCTCGATGAAACCGGTGTGGCTCACGTAAGGTAAGGCCTTCGGTAAAAAGTATGACTCTATACAGATACGTAACATTCTCCGACGATTTCACTCCCTACTTTAATGCACATGACGAGAATATAGGTGTCAATTGCCAACACTGTACTCAGATTAACACCCGGAATACCTGGTTTGACACTCGGAATCACGAGATAGGAGAAGCTACTGACTTAGCCGATGGTCTCTCATAGAAGGGGCTTACCTTCTCGAGCGGATTGGTCGTCTACTTTTTTATTCAAACCGAGAATTAAGACACCTATTGGAAGTACTTTCCATCGCATTTGCTCTAGCAATACCTCGTTTGACTTTCCGAATCACGCGATAGGTGAAGCACTTCACCTACCCGTTTGACGCTCAAAAGAGGTGGAAACGTTCACGGGCGATTTGATCCTACATCTTTCTATTGAGACATGCCATTAAAGTGTCCGTCTTCTAAAGAGTCTACGGAATCTGTTTCCTTGTACACTAAACAAATCACATTTTGCAGCGGGGTATGTTCTCGGAGGGCAATGTATCCGATACAATGTATGAACATATACCAGTGGGTACCGTTCTACGGTGTTCGAATACCTATATTACTATTTGTACCGTAAGTTTTGTGGTGTATTGCCAATAAAGTACAACGGATTTACTCCCGGAATACCTGGTTTGATCCTCGGAATCGTAGGATTGGTGAAGCTGTTGACGTAGACGTCCGATTCTCTAACGAGGTGGTACGTTTTCGTACAGTTTGATACTTAAACTTCAAATTCATTATGAAACTAATGTCCCCGGCACTAAAATGTGTACTAATTTGATACGTTGAACTCGAATTTATGCTCACGAGGAAGCAGGTCATGTTCGCGGACGGTACAGCCTTCAGTCAAACGTTTGTCTTTATAGCAATTAGTATCGTTCTCACACGGTGTGGCGCTATAATTTAATATTCACACCACGAATTGTGGTGTCTATTGCCAAAACTCTACAGCGGACTTTCTCCCGGAATACCTGGTTTGACTATCCGAACCACAGGATAGGTGAAGCTATTGACTTAGTCCTTCGTCCCTCAGAGAAGGTGGTAACATTCTCGAAAGGTTTCACTTTCGATCTTCTAATTCATGCGTGAAATTAAGGTACTTGTCACTAAATTGTATGCTAGTTCCTACCTCCGATCGCGGTGTTATACTCCCGATACAGCGGGTCAGTTTTTCGGAGGATAAAGCATTCTGTAAGACATTTAACCCTACACGAATTGTTAATGCCCTACAAAAGCATGAATCCTGTTTTAATATTGAAACCCTGAATTGAGGTGACTATCGGCAATAATGTTCAGCGGATTTACTCTAGCTATACCTGGTTTGATTCTCCGAAAACAGGATAGATGAAGCTATAGAGTTGGCCGTCCGTCTCTGATAGAAGTTGGTAACATCCTTGAACGGTGTGACACTCGATCTTCGAATTCATTCATAAAATTAAGTTGCTCGTCACTGAAATGAATACTAATTTGTTTTTCCGAACACGAAATAATACTCTCGATAGAGCGGGTTTGCATCTCGGAAGGAAAGGCCTTCGGTAAAAGGATGTAATCTATACCATTTCGTAACGCGCTACAACGGTTTGGCACTGTACATTAATGCTCGTACCGTGAAGTAGAGTGTTTTTTGGCAGTAATGTTCCGCGTATTTACTCCTGAAATGACTCCTGGTTTGGCTCTCGGAATCATACGACAGGTGGGGCTATTGACTAAGTTGTGTGTCTTTCAAGGTAGGTGGTATCGTTCTGGAATGATTTGACCCTCGATCTTGTAATTCATAGATAAACCTATGATGCCCTTCACTCAAAGGTATACTGTTGTCCTTGTCTGAACACGATGTTATTCTCTCGACACGGTGGGTTACCTGCTCGCAAGGTAAGACTTTCGGTAAAAGGTTTGTCTCTATACCGAAGAGTAACGTTCTGCAACGGATTGGCGGTCTGCTTTAATACTCATACCGTGAATTAAGGTGTCTTTTGCCAATACTCTTCAGCCGAATTAGGCCTGGAATACCTGGATTGACTCTCGGAATCATAGGGTAGGTGAAGCTAATAGCTAAAGCGTTCGATTCTCACCTAATGTGGTAGCGACCACGATCGGTTTTACTCTCAATCTTTCAATACATACATGAAGCTAAGGTCAGCGACCCTAGAATGTTTACTAATTTGCTGCTCTAAACACGATGACATAATCTGGATGCAGCTGGTTAGTTTCTCCGAAAGTGGGGCGTTCGGTAAAAAGTTTGAATATATAGCAATACGGAACGTGCAACAACGGTTTGACTGTGTTAATTAATATTCATACCATGAAATTGCGTGTCTAATGAAAATACTGTACAGCGGGTTCAGCCGCGGACTACCTGGATTGACTCCTAGAATCACAGGATAGGTGGAGCGGTTAACAAAGCCGTTCGACACTTATAGAAGGTGGTAACGTTCTCCAAAGGTTTAAGTCATGATTTTTTGATTCATAAATATAAATAAGGTGCCCGTCATTAAAATGTATACTAATTTGCTACTCTGAACGGGAAGATATACACCCGATACTGCGGGAAATGTTCACAGAAGGAAAAGTATTCGGAAATAGGGCCTAGTAACGATTGCTAATAATTTTTAGAGGGCTTATTTCCGAAATGTCTCTCTTGACTCTCGGATTCACAGGATAGATGACACTGTTGACTTAGCTGTGCTATTCTCCAAGAAGGTGCTGACATTCTGGGACGGTTTGACACACGATCTACCAATTAATACTTGAATCGTTGTGAATGGCTTCAGATACCCATTGTTTACGATAGTCGCAGCAGGCATCCGCGGAGTAAATCCGCATATCGATATTCGGAGTAGACACATTCATTCACGGTTTGAATATTGAAATAGAGCGTCGCACCCTTTGAATGCATTACTAATTGCTAGAATGTCAAACGTATTACCGGAGACTTAACCTTCCGCGAAACTCACCAGCTTCATGGATATCATAACTTGCTATTCAGAGAATGAAATTAGTATTCATTTCAGGTGTGGGCACCGTAACTACATTTATGAGATTGAAAATTGATGGTCCTACCGTACGGTAACGATGCCACATTCTGTGAGAGACGATCAGCTACGTCAGTAGCTTCACCCATGCAGCAATTCCGAGAGTCCTACCGTACTCCGGGAGTATGGGCGCTGAACTGTTTCGGCAATACACACCTTAATTCACGGTTTGAATATTATAGTAGGGCGACAAACCGATTGAGAGCGTTACCAATTGGTATAATGTCAAACCTTTTATCGAATTATTTATCGTCCTAGAACGAACACCGAAGTAGCGAGTGTATTGCTTAGTGCTCACGGAAAAAAAATAGTAGTCATTACGGTTGACGGAAACCTTATTTTCATGTCTGAATAGCAAAATCGAGAGTCAAACTACTCTAGAACGATACCACATTCTTTGGGATTCGAACGGCTATGTCAATAGCACCTCGTATTCTAGGATTCCGAGAGACAAAATAGGCACTCCGGGAGTAAGTGCCCCGAACTGTACTGGCAATAGCCACATTTATTCTCGGAATCAATATTAAAGCTGACCGACATACCGTTGTAGAGCGTTACCTGTTTGTATACAGTTAAACCTTTTACCGAAAGCCATACCCACCGCGAATGTAAAGCTCCGTATCGACAATATATATTCCTCTTCAGAGAAGCACATTAGTATACATTTTAAAGATGAGCACCAAAATTTCCTAAATGATTTAGTAGGTCGAGTGTCAGCGTTCGGGAACGTTACCACCTTCTTTGAGAGTCGAACTGTTAGGTCAATATCTTCACGTTTCCTTGTGATTCCGAGAATCAAACCATCTACGCCAGGAGGAAATCCGCCGTACAATATCGGTCTTAGACTCCATATA